>NC_133325.1:273402594-273447562 GCF_042186555.1 Aquarana catesbeiana | reverse complement strand
AGCAGTGAAGTGGAGGGATTCAGGGAATGTTTTTGTTCTGTCCTCCCTTCATGCAGATCGACAGTCCATATTTCTACCGCGACTGGTGTTGTGGAGAAACCCCTCTGTGTCCATGACTACATCCTTAATATGGGAGGGGTGGACCTCAATGATCAGTTGTTGGCACTGTACCTAATTGCCCGTAAGGCCAGATGCTGGTACAAAAAAGTGTCTGTATACTTATTTCAATTGGCTCTGCTGAACACTTTTGTGATATACAAAGCTTCAGGACGGACTGGATCCTTCCTCAAATTCCAGGAAGAGATCGTCACAACCCTTCTGTTTCCAGATGGTGCTATGGCCCACCTTCTCAACGCAAATGCAGTGAGTCGGCTGCATGAGAGACATTTTCCGTATGTCCTCGCTGGTACCCCTACCCAAAGAACACCCCAAAGAAGATGTCGTGTCTGCAGAAAACGTGGATTTAGGCGTGACACCCGCTTTTATTGTCCCTCCTGTCCTGACCAACCTGGTCTCTGCATCGGTGACTGTTTCAAACGCTACCACACATTATTGGAGTATTAGCGTAGGGTACAGCACTACACAGTCCTAGGGCACACTAACACAGGGTCTCGAAAGATGTGATGGCCATCACATTTTGAGAGACCCTAATCTGCAACATTCAGTTTACAGTTTTTATAAAGTGGAAAAAAAACCATACACACACAAAAACACAAAAAAATATAAAATAAAAAAGCCAAAAATTGTGGTTTTATTTTTCTTCTCTCTCTCTATTGTTCTCTCTCTTATGTTCGCTCTCTATTGTTCGCTCACTATTGTTCGCTCACTATTGTTCTATATCTATTGTTCTCTCTCTGTTTTATTTTTACTATGTTTTATTGTATTTGCTTTGCAGGTATGGTATGTCTTACTGTTATACCGTAATGTTACTTTGTTTTATTGTTAACCATCCTTTGCTTAGCAAGTACGCCATTCAACTGCAGCACAGGTTTATCTATTCTGACAGCAACAGCGTTTGCTCCCACGATACGTAAAGCCGTGACTCCAGCGCTGTCGGAGGTGATTTCACCACCACAGTTAATAAAAAGAGCATATATGCCGAAGCATGGGGGCAGGGGTGGAGGAGTGATTTGCTCCTAACATTAGGGGCATATATTTTTTAGGCACAGATTGTGTTAAAAAATGTTTTATTTTTACTATGTTTTATTGTATTTACTTTGCAGGTATGGTATGTCTTACTGTTATACTGTAATGTCACTTGGTTTTATTGTTAACCATCATTTGCTTAGCAGGTACGCCATTCAGCTGCAACACTGATTTATTTATCTTGACAGCAACAGTGTTTGCTCCCACGATACGAAAATCAGCAACTCCAGCGCTGTAGGAGGTGATTTCACCACCACAGTTAAAAAAAAAATGGTGCATGTATACCCATCATTAGAAGTGGGTGGATGAAGGGCAATATTCTAATGGTGGGCATACCCACCGATCAATCTCTTTTTTTCATTCAGCCCACAGGCTGTAATGAAAAAAAGAACATCACAATGTATGCCTAACAAGGACCAGCGACATACTGGTATGTTGCCGGATTTTGAGTGGTTATACCATAATGATGCCTGCAGGTTTAGGTATCATCTTGGTATCATTCTTTTCAGCCAGCGGTCGGCTTTCATGTAAGAGCAATCCTAGCGGCTAATTGGCCTCTAGACTGCTTTTAAAAGCAGTGGGATGGAATGTCCCCCCCTTCTCCCACCGTCTTCCATAGTTTTCTCTGGCTCTCCTGTCCCAACAGGAATCCAAGAATGCAGCCGGTGGTTCCGCCAGCTGACCAAAGAGCTGATCAGAGACCAGAACAGCTCCAGTCATCTCTATGGCCTAAGAAACCGGAAGCTACGAGCATTTCATGACTTAGTTTTCGCCAGATATAAACAGAACCATTGGGAAAGCATTTTATCTCACTGATCTTGGTGTGGTCAGATGCTTTGAGTACAGAGGAGAGATCTAGGGTCTAATAGACCCCAATTTTTTTTAAAAAAAGTACCTGTCACTAACTATTGCTATCAGGGGATATTTACATTCCCTGAGATAACAATACAAATGATTAAAAAAACAAAAATGAAAGGAACAGTTTAAAAATAAAATAGTAAGGCAAAATAAATAATAAAAAAAAAAAAAGCACCCCTGTCCCCCCATGCTTACGCGCAAAGGCGAACGCAAGCATCGCTCTGGTGTTATATGTAAACAGCAATTGCACCATGCATGTGAGGTATCACTGCAAAGGTCAGATCGAGGGCAGTAATTTTAGTAGTAGACCCCTCTGTAAATCTAAAGTGGTAACCTGTAAAGGCTTTTAAAAATGTATGTAGTTTGTTGCCGCAGCACGTTTGTGTGCAATTTTAAAGCATGTTGTGTTTGGTATCCATGTACTCGGCATAAGATCATCTTTTTTATTTCATCAAACATTTGGAAAATATAGTGTGTCTTAGTGCATTAAACTGAAAAAAGTGTGTTTTTTCCAAAAAAATTGCATTTGAAATATCGCTGCGCAAATACTGCGTGAAAAAAAATTGCAACACCCACCATTTTAATCTGTAGGGCCTTTGCTTTGAAAAATATATAATGTTTGGGGGTTCAAAGTAATTTTCTTGCAAAAAAAAAAAAATTTACTCATGTAAAAAAAAAAATGTTTTTTCTTTTCTTTCTTCATTTTCAAAAACAAATGAGAGCTGCAAAATACTCACCATGCCTCTTAGCAAATACCTTGGGGTGTCTACTTTCCAAAATGGAGTCATTTGGGGGGGGGGGTTGTGCTATCTGGACATTTCAGGACCTCCGTAACTGTGACAGGTAGTGAGGAGTTAGCCTGAGTTAGAAAGCCTGAAGGCGGTGATTGGTTTTCTGGGTCCTGTACACAGCTAGACTTCAAAAAAGTCTCACACATGTGGTATCCCTGTACTCAGGAGAAGCAGCAAAATGTATTTTGGGGTGTAATTCCACATATAACCATGGCATGTTTGAGCAATATATCATTTAGTGACAACTTTGTGCAAAAAAAAAAATTTTCATTTTCCAGCAACTTGTGGACACCGAATCCTGTATATGGCTAGGCTCCCAAAAATTCCCACAAGTGGTATCCCCATACTCAGCAGGAGTAGCAGAATGTATTTTGGGGTGTCATTTGTGGTATGCACATGCCATGTGAGAGAAATAACCTATTACAATGACAATTTTGTGGAAAAAAAAAATCTTCATTTTGCAAAGAATTGTGGTAAAAATGACAACTTCAAAAAACTCACCATGCCTCTTACTAAATACCTTGGAATGTCTACTTTCCAAAAAGGGGGCATTTGTACTTTCCTGGCTTGTTAGGGTCTCAAGAAATTAGATCAGAAATTAGATTAGGAGATTAGATTAGATCAGGTGTAATCATTTTTTATGATTTGCACCATAGCTTGTAGACTCTCTAACTTTCACACAGACCAAATAATATCCACTAATTTGGGTTATTTTCACCAAAGATATGTAGCAGTATAAATTGTGGCAAACATTTATGAAGAAAAATGTATATTTTGCTAAATTTTATCACAGAATCAAAGAAAATGCGTATATTTTTTCGCTCTTTTTTTCATTTATAGCGCAAAAAATAAAAAACCCAGAGGTGATCAAATACCACCAAAAGAAAACTCTATTTGTATGAAAAGAAGGACAAAAAAATAATTTGGGTACAGTATTACATAAATTATCATTCAAAGTGTGAGAGCACTGAAAGATGAAAATTGGTCTGGGCAGGAGGGGGGTTCAAGTGCCCAGTAGGCAAGTGGTTAAAAAGAACCTATCACCAAAAAATGCATCACATAGGGGACTTTTATCCTCTATATGACAAAAAAAAAAGTTTAGCAAAAAAGTGTAAGAAGTTAGTTATACCCAAGTGCTTAACCACTTAAGGACCGGAAGGATTTTCCCCCTAATGACCGGGCCGTTTTTTGCGATACGGCACTGTGTCGCTTTAACTGATAATTGCGCGGTCGTGCGACACTGTACCCAAATAAAATTGATGTATTTTTTTCCCCACAAAGAGAGCTTTCTTTTGGTAGTATTTGATCACCTCTGCAGTTTTTATTGTTTGTGCTATAAACAAAAAAAGAGCGACAATTTTGAAAAAAAATAAACAATACTTTTGACTTTTTGCTATAATACATATCCCATTTTTTTTTTTTTAAACTAATTTTTTCATCAGTTTAGGCCAAATTGTATTCTTCTACATATTTTTGTTAAAAATCGCAATAAGTTTATATTGATTGGTTTGCACAAAAGTTTTAGAATCTACAAAATTGGGGATATATTTATGGCATTTCATTTTTTTACTAGTAATGGTGGTGATCTGCGATTTTTAGCGGGACTGTGACATTGCGGCAGACAGATCAGACACTTTTGACACTTTTTTGGGACCATTGACATTTATACAGCGATCAGAGCTAAAAATAGCCACTGATTACTGTATAACTGTCACTGGCACGGAAGGGGTTAACACTAGAGGGTGATCAAGGGGTTAAATGTGTTACCTAAGGAGTGTTTCTAACTGTGGGGGGATGGGAATGCCTGGAGGAGGAGACCGATCGCTGTTCCTAATCAGTAGGAACAGGAGATCTGTCTCCCCTCCCCTGACAGAATGGAGATCTGTCTATTTACATTGACAGATCTCCGTTCTGTCTCTGTCAGGAGGAATCGTGGGTGGCCGGCGGGCATCGCGCCCGCTGGCCGCGCATGGGCTCCGGCGTCACGCCGTGGGTGCGCGCCCCCTACAGCTCTTAAAGCGACCGACGTACAGTTATGGCAATTTGACCAGAGGAGCCAATCCATGCAATTGGCCCACAATCAACAGGGTAATATGGCGCACTCTGGATATGGCTATATATTACTAATAAAAAGGTATGGGGTGGAGAAATGCACTGGGCAGTAAAATAGGGGAATTAGTCCACCAAGTCCACCTAAATATGTCTGTGTGAGGAGAATAATATGCTGTCCTTGGAAGGCTGACAGTTCAAAAGTTAGAAGAGACTCTGGAACATAGGGAACAAAGGGAAGACAAAGAACAGCGCCCTCTAAATGCAGCAAGTTAATTAATTTAATGGTTAAAACTAAGCATAGAGACACTCGCAAACGAGCAACATTTTCCAGCATGGGTATATAGTATGTGTGTTCATCCGCATGGCATCACTGGCTGATGATGGTGATGCCAGGAAGATGGCTGTTCTTTGTCTTCCCTATGCAATTGGCCCACGTCTTGTCAAACTTCCTTGGGCAATTACGGCTTGCATAGGTTAATTTGGATTTGGGAAGGACTGCATTAATTGCAGATTTCCATTCCTCCGTAGTGGGTGGCTTATATGCTTACCATTTCAACAGTATAGTCTGCCTATCATAGTAGATCGAGCAAAACACAAATAGCTTAACATAACAGGTTTCTTCCATATTGTTAGTCATACCCTGAACGATTTAACTTGACAGATAGTAACCCACGTTTAAAACATCCGTTTTGCCGCATTTGCGTTTAGAAGCATTTGAAAAACAGCCAAAAATGAAAAACGTGGCTAAACGTTACCGCTTCTAGCCGCATTTAGAAGCGTTTGGCGCTTGAAATGCTTCTAAACTCAGTGTCTGAACTCATTTTTTTGCTTTCCAAAAAAGGCTTCTAAACTTAACTGCCTAGAAACTACTATAAACGACTTTGTGTACATGTACTGATAAGATAACATAGAGGAGAGTTCAGGAGCACTTGAAAAAAATGCCCAACTGCTCCTAAACGTCCCTTTAGCAGCAGCAGTGTACATGAGGCCTTAGGGAATGGCGGTCCGCATGCCATCTCCGAAATAGAGGATCCAGTCTAGTTTCATGGGTAGTAATGGGAAGAGTGGTAATCCAGTTCCTCTGTCATGAGAAGAGCCTCTAGGACAGTGATGGCGAACCTTTTTGAGCCAGAGTGCCCAAACTGCAACACAAAACCAACTGGTTTATTTCAAAGTGCCAACACTGCAATTTATTACAAGGGCATTCCATAATATAAAGCACCCTGGTCGTCCCACAATTTGATCATTTTAATTTGCACATTCAGCAGTGTCCACACGGGTACATACCCTTTACTTCTGGGAGGTCTGGGAGCCATTTCCTACTCAGTGTCCTCACATATTTTTACTGAACAAGCATATAATTTAAGTTTCTCACTCTTTTTGCTAATCTTAATGGTCTTTGGCCAACAATGGCTTAAACAAAGTTTCTTAGAATGGGAAAGTATATGCCAGTGTCATTTCAGGATCTCACCCACCTCCTCCCATTGGGCCCCATGCTGCGTTATATTCTTCACTGGGCCATCAGTATTGTTATCTTAGGTAATTTTAGGTATAAGAAGGTCAGCTCTCACCTTACTGGTTTCCTTTTTCCTGGCCTCCTAAGGGTGCGGTGGGGATATCCTCTCTCCCTCAATCTTTCATAGAGTTTGCCCGCTTCACGCCTGTAATCACCATCAGTGGAGCAGTCCCTACGAATTTTAAGGAACTGTTCAACTGGTATGCCCCTTACAAGAGGACTCGGATGGTGGCTACAGGAGGGGGAGGGCTAGAACACTCTTGGAGCGCGGCGCCAGGCGCGATGATGCCGTTTGACGAGCCACTATGCGTTTCTAAGCATGCGCACTGGCGATGACCGGTCAGGGTGTGCTCCTTTGTGAAGCTCTTCCGAGTATAGTTAGCATGCCCACAGAGGGGGCTCTGCGTGCCAGCTGTGGCACATGTGCCATAGGTTCTCCATCACTGCTTTAGGAGGTGGGAGGATAGTGAGATTATGTGCCTAAATTGTGCATTACCCGCGGGGCGGAGCTGTAGAAAGCAAAAGAACATGTGGTTTGGCAGGCAGAATGTGGCTTTCAAAGATTTGAAACTAAGGAGGAAGACCTGGGAGACAATATGGCAAAGAATGTAACAATAAGGAAGGCGCGGTGAACATAAAAATTGTGTTTAAAAAAAATCTCTTTCTCTCTACTACTTATGAATACATGAAGTTTAAATTCACCAATTATTGGTAATTCTGATAGTACAAGCAGAATTAAATTTTACTTATAAAATACCGGTATAATATAAACCTTGCTCCCTGCTTCTTTTTTTACAGTAAAGTACAATTCTTTTCTTATATCCTCATTCTTAGTGAAACCTCAATAGTGCTTGGTTTGTGATCGACAGGTATTCTATGTAGTATAACAAATTCCTGCAATCTATTCTTTAAAACCAACATAATGTATTCTAAACAAGAGTAGTATATACATTCATTTTACAGTACAGTTGTATATAATTCTACTTTATTGATTTTGATTCTGTTTAGAGGTCCACCACCAGATGGCAGCAGTGAATCTCTGCCATTTACTATATTGCTAGGCAAGCTTTATATTTCTGTATTAATAATAAGAAAACTTTGTTTTGGAGGAATAAAGAGCTTTTAACGTGTTAATGTGGTAACAACAACCAAACATATTCAGTATACAGGTAGTGTTCATTTAAAGCAATACTTTTACTGGGAACATGTTCAGAGAATGTAGAAATGGCATTCATGCACAACTGGGCAAAATAGTAAGTAAGTAAGACTGTACAGGATTTTGTTTTAAATCAAGCTTTATTGAAGATTCTACAGCCATCTTTACAGTGTTACACCAGTAGCATATAGAGCAGTAACATAGCATGTTGTCAACCAGAATGAAATTATACATAACAGTCTATGGACACTTTATGAAGGTAGAATATAGTGCACACAGTATAGTTTGAAATGGCTTTAGGGGGCTGGTAAATGCACAATGGGATCCAACCTTTACCACCACAAACCAGCATGCAGTGTAGAATATCAACACAGAATTCCCACAACCACAGTTCAATTTAGGGGGCTACATATTGCTTATATCTACAGAGTAAAAATAAAAACTGACTGATGTAGTTGCTAGCCAAGTAGAACACCCATCAAAGCCAGAGTAGCTATACCTAGAGCTGCAAGCCACATACATGAAATCCTACCAAGTTTTCCAGGTATACCTTGTGGGCATAGCTATACTTTTATATGCCAAGTGTATCATTAAAGCAGAACTTCACCCAAAAGGGGAAGTTTTGCTTGTCCCCCCCCCCCCCTTATTTAACTTTTGGCACTTTGTTTTTTGGGGAAAAGCGGGTACCTGGTGTCAGGGCTGTCTTAATATTAATTTACTGGACCCTGGGCAAACATTTTCTTGGGCACCCTCTTCCATGCAGTTTCGCTCTCCACATGCTTTGAGACGTGCAATAAATAGCAGTTAGACTCAAAATCAGTTTACTGAATCTGATCAGGCAACGATTGCGATTGGTTGCCAGAGGTTACAATGTATCACTCACTGACTGGCTGCTAGAAGACACTAGCACACATTATGGCTCACTGTTTATTTTCTAGAGGTTACAGCACATGACTTCTGCTTGTTGATTGGTTGCTAGAGATTACTGTACATCAATACTGCTCACTGATTGCTAGAGGTTACAGGGCATCTATACCACTCACTAATTGGTTGCTAGAGGTTACAGGACATCTATACCACTCACTTATTGGTTGCTAGAGGTTACTGTACATTATTACTGCTCACTGGTTCCTATAGGTTACTGCATATCCTTACCACTCAGGGATTGGTTGCAAGATGTTAGTGCACAGCATTACTGCTCACTGATTGGTTGCTAAAGGTTACAACACATCATTTCCTAACTGCCTGCAAACCATGGAAAGGGGAGGCGAGGGGACCCATCAATAGACAGAAAACTCCTAGGAACCCTAGGACTCCTGGTATCAGTGGCAATGCTAGGGGAGGGGGTGTTATCAGTGGCAATGCTGGGATCAGTAACAGTGGTGGGGGGATGAGATTAGTTAGGAAGCAGTACACTGTAGCAAATTCTGAATCATGTAGAGCAATGCTGGAAATCTTTGGAAAGTAGATAGTGGGGGATTCTACCAATGCAATGGGGAATTTACAATGACTAACCAATTTTAGGGGGGATTTACGTTGACCATCAATGTGAGGGGGAATTTTCACTAACCAGCATGTAAGGGGGGATTTTTTGCCACCCACCAATAGAAAAGAGGGATTTCTACACTGACACCAATGTAATTAGAGCATTTATAACAACCACCAGTGCAAGAGGGAATATACAATGACCTCCATGTAATGGGGACTTTGCACTGACAACCATTGTTGAGGAGATTTGTACTGACCACCAATGTAAGCTGACACCTCTACACCGACCACCAATGTTAGGGGTGATTTACAATGACTACCAATGTAAAGGGGGATTTATACTGACCACCAGTGTAAGGGCAATTCTGCACTTACCACCAATGTAAAGGGAAATGTATAATGACAAGCAATGTAATGGGGATTTTACATCAACAGCTAATAAAGGGGATTTCTACACTGGCCACCAATATAAGGGGGATTTACACTCACCACCAATTTAAAGGGGCTTCTACAGATTCAAAACTGACCACAAATGCAAGTTTGGATTTTTTTAACGATTACCAATATAAACAGGAGTTTCTATACTGGCCACCAATGTCATGGGGATTTACACTGACCACTAATGTAATAGGAGCATTCACAGTAACCACCAATGTAAAGAGGGATTTACACTGACCACCAATGTAAGGGAGACCTTCACACTGCTCATTAGTGTGAATGAAAGGATTGTACACCAAGCCCCAATGTAATGAGAAGATTTACACTGACCACCAATGTAACTGAGACATTTAGCCTGCGTTGACACTTGTGTGTGTCGGGAATACATGCAAAATCGCTTTCCTGACACCACAGAAACATGCTGCCCTTTAACAGATACACAGCAGTGCCATTAATTGTTAATGACACCCTCATGCATCGGCTGAGATGCGCGTATTCACCAAAATTCAGGGTGCTGTGGCACCATGTTATTTTGAAGAAGGGTTCCACCTCCAATTTGCTTACCTTTGCAGAACAGGCTGATGTTAGGCTTAATGACTATAGATGTAGGCAGGACTTTCAACCTTTACCTCCCCAGTGGGCAGCATTCAGCAGAAGTGATGGTAGATATGAACTCAGGGGGACATAATATACATATGAATGCTGCCTCTTTTTACATATCAATTCCGCGGTCCGTGACTATTTACATATCATTGCAGGTTATTTACATGTAAACACAGGGTCTGCAGGTGAGTCATCTGTACATGGCAAAAGAGCAGAGCTTGGCAGCAGCAACAGAACTTTACACTGAGATATCGAGACACAGCACGGGACTAAAACTTCAAGGGATAAGGGAATTTAAACTGGGATAGCTGGCAAGTATGAATGTCACGGACAAATACTCACCGAGGCCGAGATGCCGAGAGCGGCTCGCCCTTACGACCACGCGCACCCAGACCCCCGAAGCGGGTACGGAAGGCTGAGGGCACGCGGAGGCACGGGCTTCCGGTAGATAGTGGGTACCTAGGCTGGAAGCGGGTGTCCTGGGATCCGTAGAAGCAGAACTGAAAATGCAAGCAGAGGTTAGGGAACAAGCAAGTGGTAATCAGGGTGTCACAAGACCCAGCAGAGTGGTGGTTAAACAGGCCAGGGTTCGGTGCACAGATCAGGCAGGTATTTAACAGGAGAGTCCAGCAGAGTAGTAGTTAACAGGCCAGGGGTTTGGTACACAGATCAGGCAGGTTATTAACAGGAGAGTCCAGCAGAGTAGTAGTTAAACAGGCCAGGGGTTTGGTACACAGATCAGGCAGGTTATTAACAGGAGAGTCCAGCAGAGTAGTAGTTAAACAGGCCAGGGGTTTGGTACACAGATCAGGCAGGTTATGAACAGGATAATCCAGCAGAGTAGTGGTTAACAGTCCAGGGTTCAGTACACAGAGCAGGCAGAAAGGTACAGGGGCAATCCGGAAGAGTGGTGTTTCAGGCAAGCTAAGGGTTCGGTACACAAGTCAGGCAGGTCACAAGGTAAACACAGGCACAAGGAACAGGGAGAGCTGACGACAAACCAGCAACCCGACTGGGCACTGGAGCCGTCAGATATAGTCTCCCTGCCCGGTGAGCGCGTCAGTGTGACGCGCTACCGGGCACCCGCACGGGCGACGGCGCGCACACGAGGACCGCCGTGCACCCGCGCGCGCCGCACCATCAGGCCGCGGACGGGTGTGCGGCGAAGCGCCTGTCCCGTGCGCATGCGCACCGGAGCCCGGCGAGCGGAGACGCTCCCTGGCTCCTGACAGTGCCCCCCTCCTAAGGGCGGACACTGGACGCCAAGGCTGGCCATCAATTCCGGATGATCTTGATGAAACGTTTGAATTAACTGTGGAGCGTGCAGATTCCTGGCGGGCTCCCAAGAATTATCTTCGGGTGGATACCCCTTCCATTGAATCAGGTACTGTAGCTGCCTGCCCCTCTTTCTACAACCTAAAATGGATTCCACTTCGAATTCATTCTCGCCATCGATTCTGACTGGCGGAGGAGGGGGTTCTCTTCTTCCCGGAAAAGGACTAGGCACCACAGGCTTCAATAGTGACACATGGAAAACGGGGTGAATCCGATATGTCTTGGGAAGTGCCAACTCAACAGCCACAGGGTTGATGATCCTCCTGACTTGAAAAGGCCCAATGAATTTAGGCCCAAGCTTTCGAGATGGCAGTGGTAATCTCAGATTAACGGTGGACAGCCAGACCTCGTCTCCTACGTCAAATTTTGGGTTTGTCTTTCTGCCCCGGTCGTACTGTTTCTTGTAGTCCTCCTGGGTTTTGCGTAGTGTGTCTTGAATTCTCTGAAAGTTAGATTGCAACGAAATTATCCTATCCTGGACTGCAGGGACTGCCGTTTCAGGAATATTGTTAGCAAAGGATGTGGGATGGAACCCGCAATTGGTCCAGAAGGGAGTCTGGTTGGTAGAGGCATGGATTGAGTTATTGTACGCAAATTCAGCGTAGGAGAGGAGGCTCGCCCAATCATCCTGAGAACCCGAGCAGAAGCAGCGGAGGTATTGCTCTAACGTCTGGTTGGTCCTCTCCGTCTGGCCATTGCTTTGGGGATGATAGGCCGAAGAAAGACAAATGTTGATACCCAATACCTTGCAGAGTTCCTTCCAGAATTTGGACGTGAATTGGACGCCTCTGTCCGACACGATGCTTCTTGGTATCCCATGGAGCCTAACAACCTCCTTTAGAAAGATGTTGGCTGTGTCTACAGCAGAGGGAGTACCCCTCATAGGCAGAAAATGGGCCAACGACAACGACAAGGATGGTGGAAAAATTCTCTGAGACGGGTAGGTCAAAAATGAAATCCATGGACACATCAGCCCATGGCCGTTCCGGGATGGGCAAAGGTCTGAGCAGACCCCAGGATTTGGTGTTTTGGCCCTTGTTCCGCTGGCACAGGGAACAGGACGCCACATATTCCTTACAATCCCTTCTCCATCCTGGCCACCAAAAAGAACGAGAAAGAAGTTCAGCCGTTTTCTTATTCCCAAAATGTCCTGCCATCTTGTGATCATGACACATCTGAAAGGCTAAGGGCCGAGTCACTTGTGGTACAAATATTTTTCCTTTAATCCAGAAGAGATCTTCGTATCTTTTCAAGGAATGCACTGCTGGTTCTGTACATGCGCCTGATGAAAATTTGATGGATGATATTAAGTCTGCCTGAGTTAGTCCGAGGAAATTTTGAGGAGAGAGGATCGTGCTGGGTGTTGGTATTTGAGAGTCTGCAGAAAACATCCGTGAAAGGGCATCGGCCTTCCCGTTCTTTGCCCCAGGTCTGTATGCTATATGGAAATTGAAGCGAGAAAAGAAGAGAGCCCAACGGGCTTGGCGGGGTTTTAACCGTCTTGCTGTTCTGAGGTACTCGAGATTCTTGTGATCCGTAAAGATCATAACCGGGTGTACTGCCCCCTCCAGCAGATACCTCCATTCCTCTAAAGCGAACTTTATAGCCAGCAGCTCTCTGTCACCCACATCGTAGTTGAGTTCCGGTGGACTGAGTTTCCGAGAAGCGAAAGCTACCGGGTGTAGGATGGCCTTTGGTCCCTGTCTCTGGGAAAGAATTGCTCTAGTTGCGATTTCCGATGCGTCCACCTCCAGTACGAAGGGTTGAGTCGGGTCAGGATGGCAGAGGATTGGAGCGGAACTGAACAATTTCTTTAACTTAAGGAAAGCCTCTTGAGCAGCTGCGGACCACTGAAAAGAACTGTGTTGCCGGGTTAATTGGGTAATAGGTGCCACGATGGCCGAGAATCCAACAATAAATTTCCGATAGAAATTGGCGAATCCTATAAACCTCTGTACTCCTTTCTTGTTAGATGGAGCCGGCCATTCTTGAATTGCCTGAATCTTCTGTGGGTCCATTGCGACCCCATTGGTTGAAAGTATGAATCCCAGGAACTGTATGGTTGATTTCTCGAACTCGCACTTTTCAGCTTTCAGGTATAGCTTGTGTTGTTGAAGAATGGCAAGAACCTTTTTAACGTGCCTCTTGTGCATCTCTAGCGTAGGGGAGAAGATAAGAATATCGTCCAGATATACCACGAGGAAGTCATCTAAATATTGTCGGAATATGTCATTCACTAGATGTTGAAAGGTGGCTGGAGCGTTGCAGAGTCCGAATGGCATCACTAAATACTCGAAGTGCCCGAATCTGGATCTAAAAGCCGTCTTCCATTCATCTCCAGCCCTGATCCTGACGAGATTGTAGGCCCCTCGGAGATCAAGTTTAGAGAACACCTTAGCTGATCGGAACCTCTGGAATAACTCGGGAATGAGCGGTAACAGATACCGGTTCTTAATTGTGATGTTGTTAAGCTGTCGATAATCTACGCAGGGTCTTAAGGTACCGTCTTTCTTCCCAACGAAAAAGATACCCGCTCCGGCGGGTGAAGATGAAGGGCGGATGAATCCTTTCTCAAGGTTTTCGTCTATATACTGCTTTAGAGCCTCCAGCTCGGTTTCTGAAAGAGGGAAAATCCGGCCGAATGGAATCTCGGATCCGGGAAGAAGGTCAATTGGACAGTCGTAGGCCCGGTGAGGTGGTAGGCGGTCAGCCATTTGTTTACTGAAAACCTCTTGAAACTCAAGGTACTCGGAGGGGACGTGTTGGAGATTGCCTGGTGGTGCCACCATTGTGGCGCAAACTTTGGGATCCGGGAGCAGGCAGTGCTGAGAGCAATACTGAGAGGAGAAGGATACTGTCTTGGTACTCCATTTAATTAGTGGATCGTGAGCTTGTAGCCAGGGTAGGCCAAGTATGACGGGAAAGATTGGAGAATGAATTAAGTCAAGCCGTAAGAACTCCCGGTGGCCGGAATCTGTGATTACTGAAATAGGTTGGGTCTCCTGGGTGATGGGACCTGAGCGAGGAAGGGATCCGTCGGCCAAATGTATTTGTAGATCCTGCTCTTTAGTTTGTAAAGGAATCTTCAAACTATGCGCCAAGGCAGAATCTATGAAACAACTGCATGCTCCGGAATCAACGATGGCCTGCAAGCGAATCTCCCTTTCCGGAAGCTGTAGGGAAATAAACAACATCACATAAGCCTTGGGAATGTTATTGTTTGGATAGTTCAATACATTTGACTGAGAGAACTTACTGGGCCTGATCGGGCAGCTGCGTAGGAAGTGTCCGGTTCCTCCGCAGTAGAGGCATAGGTTAGATTGTCGCCTGCGCTGCTTCTCTTCAGAGGTTAACGAACCTCGGACCAAGCCGAGCTGCATTGGTTCGACCTCAGGGACCGATGCAGCGGTAGCTGAAGATGAGGTTGAGGATACTGTGGAGTGAGGCCTTGGCGACGCCCAGGTGGGGCGTGGCAGCTGAAACCGTTCTGAGCGCCGCTCCCGAAGACGCCGATCGAGCTTCGTAGCTGCTTGAATGAGTTCCTCTAGTGAAGCAGGAGTCTCCATCCTAGCTAACTCGTCTTTGAGTAACTCGGACAAGCCTTGACGGTATTGATAACGTAGGGCCGGCTCGTTCCAATTTGTATCGGCCGCCCACTTACGGAACTCCACAGTATAGTCCTCAATAGGTCTTCTTCCCTGGGACAGATGGTGCAAGATAGCTTCAGCTGTAGCCATACGCTGCGGATCATCGTAGAGCTGGGTCATGCTCTCAAAGAAGGCCTCGATAGTGTTCAGGGCAGGACTGCTCTGTTCCATTAGGCTGTGTGCCCAAGCCTGGGGTTCTTCGGATAGCAAGGAAATCGCAAACCCTACCTTGACGATTTCCGAGGAGAAGGTTCTCGGCTGTAGAGCGAAGTAGAGGGAACATGCGTTTTTAAAAGCCCTAAACTTCTTGCGGTCCCCTGAGAACCGTTCAGGTGTAGGAACCCTGGGCTCAGGAAGGGCCATGACCACAGTGGGGTTGGCCGGAGCTTGGGGAAGTGAACCCCCACTGCTGGGTGCAGGAGCTGCGGCTGCGGAGGGTAGTGACCCGGTGATCTGCTGAAGACGGTTATCAATTTGTGTATAAACTTCTTGTAACTTCTGTACGGAGTCAGCGAGGGTAGATACTTGTTGGCACAGGATCTCCAGAGGAGAGCGCGCTCTGTCGGCCTCGGACATCTGGCTGGTTTGTACTGTCACGGACAAATACTCACCGAGGCCGAGATGCCGAGAGCGGCTCGCCCTTACGACCACGCGCACCCAGACCCCCGAAGTGGGTACGGAAGGCTGAGGGCACGCGGAGGCACGGGCTTCCGGTAGATAGTGGGTACCTAGGCTGGAAGCGGGTGTCCTGGGATCCGTAGAAGCAGAACTGAAAATGCAAGCAGAGGTTAGGGAACAAGCAAGTGGTAATCAGGGTGTCACAAGACCCAGCAGACTGGTGGTTAAACAGGCCAGGGTTCGGTGCACAGATCAGGCAGGTATTTAACAGGAGAGTCCAGCAGAGTAGTAGTTAACAGGCCAGGGGTTTGGTACACAGATCAGGCAGGTTATTAACAGGAGAGTCCAGCAGAGTAGTAGTTAAACAGGCCAGGGGTTTGGTACACAGATCAGGCAGGTTATTAACAGGAGAGTCCAGCAGAGTAGTAGTTAAACAGGCCAGGGGTTTGGTACACAGATCAGGCAGGTTATTAACAGGAGAGTCCAGCAGAGTAGTAGTTAAACAGGCCAGGGGTTTGGTACACAGATCAGGCAGGTTATGAACAGGATAATCCAGCAGAGTAGTGGTTAACAGTCCAGGGTTCAGTACACAGAGCAGGCAGAAAGGTACAGGGGCAATCCGGAAGAGTGGTGTTTCAGGCAAGCTAAGGGTTCGGTACACAAGTCAGGCAGGTCACAAGGTAAACACAGGCACAAGGAACAGGGAGAGCTGACGACAAACCAGCAACCCGACTGGGCGCTGGAGCCGTCAGATATAGTCTCCCTGCCCGGCGAGCGCGTCAGTGTGACGCGCTACCGGGCACCCGCACGGGCGACGGCGCGCACACGAGGACCGCCGTGCACCCGCGCGCGCCGCACCATCAGGCCGCGGACGGGTGTGCGGCGAAGCGCCCGTCCCGTGCGCATGCGCACCGGAGCCCGGCGAGCGGAGACGCTCCCTGGCTCCTGACAATGAAGCAGCTGTTTTGGGCCCCACAACAATGATAGGGCTCAGGGCAGCTGCCCCTTTTGCCCTGCCTTAAAAACAATCCTGCCTGGTGTTGACAGGTACCAGGTCCCACTTCCGGTCGGATCACCCCCTCCCCCCTCCTTCCCCTGAAGCCTTCAGGTCCCAGAAAGTTGTGGGATCATTCATAAAGCACACCGTGACTCCCACATGCGCAGTGGGAAGCCGCAAGCATTCACAGTCGGCTTTCCAAAATAGACAAGCTTGTTCCTAGACCGAAGACGCTCGAAGAGCCTGCTTGGGTGAGGACCGCTCTGGATCCCTGGACAGGTAAGTGTCATATTATTAAAAGTCAGCAGCTACAGTATTTGTAGCTGCTGAATTTAAACATTTTTTTGGAGATACCCATGGAAGTAAATAGGAGGGGTGCAGGAGTGAGGGATACCTGTAGATGGGAGGGGTAGAAAAAGTGCAGGGGGAGCCCGGTTGAAGGTGGTCTTCTAGTGCTCTCCTGCCAACATAACCTACTCTTCATATTACCCATGCAGATCCCTTTACAGCACACCCTCGATACAGCTTCCCCTTGTATTGAGCAACCCCACTTTTAACTTCTCCTTTGACTGACCGCTTCCTTCCCCCCCCAATCCCCTACCTCCCTGCTTTGTGAGTTTGAATCCCGTGTTTGCCATGCTAAAATTGAAACTTAAAATTGAACTGGGTGCTGTAAGAAGCCGCCAGGGGTGCCAAATTGGTTACAGAAAAACTTGTGTATGTGTTAGACATGGAAGTGATAGGACTGCTGTACTAAAAAGGGGACTGGGGACGGTGGAATGACATAGCAATGTTGAGTGAAGTGAAAGAGGATTAAAATGTCAGAGGGAGAATGCACCAGCTAAAACAGGGGAGGAGAGATATGGGAGTGGAATGTTTGGGGGTCAGGGGCATAGCTTGCCTGCCAGGGGCAGTATACTGTGGGGAGAATGTAGGGAGTGTACACCACAGTCCTCCACACCCCATAGAGAAGCTGTGTAACAGGGAATGCAAAAGAAGGGGTACAGGAGTTTGTGGAGCACTGAGGGGTACCCATGGATGTAGATGTAAGCAAAAGGAGGGGTACCTGTAATGAAACGTCACACACTCCGCTTGAGTGCTTTCATCATATACCGCTACCTCCCAGTCTGAATTAGATATCAGGTATTCCAACCGCTCACAAGCACAAAACAAGACGATACTTGTTTAGTTGCTGAACATGGACTCTCTTATTAGAACCAAAATACAAGTCTTATATACAGTAGAAGTGGAGTTCCCCCCTCCTGCTCATATTACTCTAACAATACACCTGTAACCAGAAACAGAATTAACATGAGCTAATTAACTAATCCCTTAAAGCAGCCGATGTGACTCCGTGCCCTCCTGAGCATTGTTATGATTAATTAGGATTTCCCTACAGGTCAGACTTGTTGTCACCGAGCTTCACACATTAGTATAAACACAGGACACCTTCTCACAATAGCAGGAGCTAATTACAATTAACAATGCAAACAGTGATCTCCCCCCCTCCTCTGCCTAGTAGGCAACTAACTATAGTAGGAGTAGACTGTCCGACTCCTACCCAGTTCTAGAGGCCAATGTGATCAGCTTTCTCAACTAACATGTTGAGTTCAGAATCAACCATACCAAGAATAGTCTTTACATATATCCTGGGAGATATT
Source organism: Aquarana catesbeiana (assembly GCF_042186555.1). Classification (NCBI taxonomy): domain Eukaryota; kingdom Metazoa; phylum Chordata; class Amphibia; order Anura; family Ranidae; genus Aquarana; species Aquarana catesbeiana. The sequence goes on along the minus strand of NC_133325.1, from coordinate 273,429,256 downwards.
GTGGATAAATATTACTGTCCCATTTTAAGTAATCCAAGATATATTTTCTCAGTCACTATTTCTAATATGGCATATACAGGGTTCCCAGAGTCTGTGTATCTTGGGGGGACATGGACCTGACTCTAAAGTAACACCACCTCAAGGGTCCCCAGGCATACAGCTCACAAAGAGCACCGTTCCCCCAAATGCCATTGCCCATAATTGGTAGGGAAGAGGCTAGCAATCAGTCCCCTCCAAAAGCCTTTGTCCCGGGTGAGTCTGTCACGTTTCTCCCCCATCAAAAGTTGACTAACAAGGTCCCAGCCCTGCACCTGGTCTGGACATGCGTTAGGCAGAATGAACTCACATAGTCTGTCCGCATGATCTCCTTTCTTGGCTGCAAGGAATAGTTGGCACCAATAGGTGTGGGGCAGAGGTCATTTACTCTCTGTCCGGCTGCCAGCACTTCAGCTGGGTGGTTTTTAACATTCTGGGGCTCAGTCTGCTGCTGGGCAGAGGGGCCAATCACCCCAGCTTCCCGAAGCTGTAGAGACACTGTAGGTACTAGGCAGAGGCCAGCGGTGCTTTGCCCTGTTGCCAGTGATTCAGCAGGGAGTAGAAGCTTCACTACATCAGCTTGTCACCGGAGAGAGGGTCCGACTGTCCCGACTCCCTGGGTCTCCACAGTTGTTGCCGGTGCTGGGCAGAGGTTGTTAGCACTCTGCCCTGTTGCCAGCACTTCTGCTGGGGACTCCACATCATCCACTTCGGCTAACTGTTGGGGCAGGAGGCTGGATTCTTCCACTCCCAAACTGTGTAGCTGCCATTGGGGAGGTGAGCTGGCTGCTTCCTTTTCCATTCCCTCATCTGGCTGCTGGAACAACATGTCTATGGTACTGTTTCCCAGGTGCTCAGATCTTTGCTGAGGAGGAAATATCGCTTCCTCCACCCTGGCCAACTGTTGGGGATGGACGATGAACACCTCCTCTCCCTTCTCCCCCTGTATCTGCTGCTGGAAAGTGATTGCTTCTCACCCTGAGCCTCCGGAACTGCCACAGGTGTGGGGCAGAGGTCTTGGACCCTCTGTCCGGTGACCAGCACTTCAGCTGGGGAAGTTCTTTGCAACTCCACAGATACTGCTGTTGGTGCTGGGCAGAGCACAGTGAAGTTTGGCCCTAATACCATCTCTTCTGCTGGAGGCTCATCAGGTTGCTCTTCCTCAGCAGAAAAGTCTATCAAATCCCCTGTCTCCGCAACTGGTGTCTGGGGAAGAGGTTCACCATCTCCTGTCCGTGGAACCCAGAAGATGCTATCGGTGCTGGACAGAACACAGTGAAGTTTGGCCCTGATACCAGCTCTTCTGCTGGAGGCTCATTAGGTTGTTCTTCCTCAGCAGAAAAGTCTATCAAATTCCCTGTCTCTGCAACTGGTGTCTGGGGAAAGAGGTTCACCATCTCCTGTCCGTGGAACCCAGAAGATGCTATCAGTGCTGGGCAGAGGTTAGCAGAGCTCTGCCCTGTTGTCAGCACTTCAGCTTTGGGGATGGCAATCTCCAGATTTTCCACTGCCGATTCTCTGGCATGCTGCTGGACAGGCACATTCCTCCATCCAAGATCATCCCATGCAGAAACAGGATCATCAAGGTCAGTCAGTACTTGCTGCATCCGCCATAAGACCTCTGCGTTCGTAGCTGCAGGGGCAGGTTGGCAAAGCACACTGTTACTCTGTCACATTGCTGACTCTTCAGCCAGGATTTCAGAGTCGTCAACTGGCATTTCCTGATAGTCCCAGGCAAAGGGAGCCCAGCCCTGGCGCTGAGCAGAGTCTAGCAGCCGTCTGTAGGTGATCTCCAGCTCCCATTCCTGAATGGCCAGAAATTCTATATCTTCCAGTGCCCAGTGCACTTCCGAGACATTCAGTAGCCCTTCTCTGAAATCCATGATTTCGTCCAACCGCCACTCCAAATCACCCCCAAAGTTAGGGTCCCCTGTCAGCTTCACATACAACAGTCCCAGGCCCCTGTAGCCAAAGCCTTCTGTTGGGCTGTCATCCGCTATCCAAGGGCATGCTTGGGATACATGCCACCGGAGGGCTCTGTAGCACTCATCCAGCCACATCTCTGCCCAGACCAGCCTGCTTAATTCAGCTGTCTGCTCCTTGTGCTGTTTTTCTCCCAAAAACAGCACCCGCAATCCATACTGTGACCAGTACCTTTCCTGGATGGAGGGGAGAACTTTTCCCTGTTGTCACTGCTCACGGGCTAGCGCTTCCTTCCAGTGTTCGCAGCAGATAGAATCAAACCATCCCAGCAGGACCTGCTCTTATACTGATCCTCTGTGCTGTATCTGCATTTCTTGCAACCTCCTTCTAAATTCCTCTTCCGTGGCGGCTGGTATCTGTGCCTCTCCTCTCCTGCTATCCGGACCTTGGATCCAGGTGGAAGTTTGGATGTCCCAGACTGCAGGAAGCGTCCCACTGCTTGCCACCAATGTAACGAGACGTCCCACACTCCACTTGAGTGCTTTCATCATATAACACTTCCTCCCAGTCTTAATATAGATATCATATATTCCAACCGCTCACAAGCATAAAACAAGACGATACTTGTTGCTAAACATGGACTCTCTTATTAGAACCAAAATACAAGTCTTATATACTGTACAGTAGAAGAGGAGGTCCCCCCTCCTGCTCATATTACTCTAACAATACACCTGTAACCAGAAACACAATTAACATGAGCTAATTAACTAATCCCTTAAAGCAGCCGATGTGACTCCGTGCCCTCCTGAGTATTGTTATGATTAATCAAGATTTCACAACAGGTCAGACTTGTCACCGAGCTTCACACATTAGTATAAGCACAGGACACATTCTAGGAGCTACTTACAATTAACAATGCAAACAGTGATCTCCCCCCTCCTCAGCCTAGTAGGCAACAAATTATAGTAGGAGTAGACTGTCCGGCTCCTACCCAGTTCTAGAGGCCAATGTGATCAGCTCTCTCAACTAACATGTTGAGTTCAGAATCAAACAAACCAAGAATAGTCTTTACATATATCCTGGGAGATATTGTGGATAAATATTACTGTCCCATTTTAAGTAATCCAAGATATATTTTCTCAGTCACTATTTCTAATATGGCATATACAGGGTTCCCAAAGTCTGTGCATCTTGGGGGGACATGGACCTGAATTTAAAGTAACACCACCTCAAGGGTCCCCAGGCATACTGCCCACAAAGAGCACTGTTCCCCCAAATGCCAGGGCCCATAATCGGCAGGCAAGAGTCTGTCACAGTACCCAAGAGAGTAGATGGGAAGAGTAGCAAAAATAGGGGAGCAGGATTTTTTGGGGGATAGCCAAGGGATCTAGATGGGAGGGGTTCTTGCGGGTACCAAAGGGAGTAGGTTTAAGGGGGTGTAGGAGTCTGGGAGGTACCCATGGTAGTAAATAGGAGGGGTGCAGGAGTGAGGGATACCTGTAGATGGGAGGGGTAGCAAGAGTGCACGGGGAGCCCGGTTGAAGGTAGTCTTCTAGTGCTACTCTGCCAACATAACCTGCCCCCCCCATTTCTAGCCAGCTAATCACACATCCCTCATATTACCCATGCAGATCCCTTTACAGCTTCCCCTTGTAGTGAGCAACCCCACTTTTAAATTCTTCTTAGACCGACCACTTCCTGCCCACCAATCTCCGACCACCTCCTTTGCTGCACCCATAGAGACAGCTTCTATTTTGCAGCCCTAATTTTAAGCTCCCCTTCCAGAACCCAACATGCCTGGGAGAAGGTGTCTGGGGGGGGGGGGGGGGGTGTAGATGGGAGGAGTATCAAAGCAAAAGGAGGGAGTGGGAGTACCCAAGGGACTAGATGGGAGGGGTTCTGAAAGGCATTGATGTGCAGGGGTTTGGAGGTTACACAAAGGAATAGATACGAGGGGTGCAGGATACCTGGACTCCCTTCTGTACCCCCTGCACCCCTCCTTTTGCTTACCATCTACATCAAAGGCCTCACGCCTACTCCCCTGTGCACTACACACTCCTGTACCCCTTCTTTTGCATTCGCATTTACACAGCTTCTCTATAGGGTATCCCTACATCCTCCCCACAGTGTACTGGCCCTGGCAAGCAAGCTATTTTGGAAACAATACACTTTAATGAATGTTAGTGTACACAAACACAATATAATACCCATTTTTTTTTGGTAAATAGATAACAAATCAAGCAAACGCTTTAAAATTGCGCACGCCTGTGGAGCGGGACAAACTATGGTACATGAAATTATCCATAGGTGATGCTTTAAAAGGTTTTCCAGGTTGTCACTTTAACCAGGAGGTCTGGTGCTCAAAATCTGACATTCACTGCAATACCTCATGTGTGGGACGATTGATTCTTACATATGTATTCGCCTTCGAAACTCAAATCCAAATACCCAACTATGTCACTCTCCCTGCAGGTACCACGCCAATCATATGTATCTTCAATCAAAGCACACCGCACATGGGATTTGAACTTACAGCCACACAAGCTCACATTGACACAAGTGGTGCAGTTACCCCTTGAGCTACAGCCAGAGGAACTTGTGACAGCTTCCGAAAGCTAGGGCTTTGTTAGACACCGAAAACCGCCACTAAACCTACAGCTGGTTGATGTGGGTTCTTTATCTGATATAGGCCTCCTTTTTGGCTAGCCTCTCAAGCAGCAGTGGCCATAGCTTTTTTTTTTTTTTTTTTGTAGGAGTAGCAAAAGGAAAGGTTGGTTGTTTGTGGGGGGGTACCCAAAATAGTAGATGGCAGGAGAATGGGGGGGGTCACTTCGGTATGGGAGGAGTGGCAAAAGGAGGGGAGTTTGTGTGTGGGGGGGTCCCCAAGGAAGTAAATGGGAGAAACAGCAAAAGGAGGGAAACAGGAGCTTGTCGGTGGTACCCAAGGGGGGAGCTGAAGTTTGTGAGGAGAGTAGCAAAAGGCGGGAGTTTGAGGGGGGTTCCTGGTGCTTGGGTGGCACGGGGGGGTGCAAGAGCTTGGGGGGTACTGAAAGGAGTTGATGTGCAGGAAATAGGGGGTTACCTAAAGGAGTAGATGCAAGGAGTGAGGGATCTCTTTGCACCCCTCCTTTTGCTTACCATCTACATCAATGGCCACACGCCTACTCCCCTGAATACCTCACACACTCCTGTACCCCTTCTTTTGCATTTGCGGTTACACAGCTTCTCTATGGGGGTGTCCCTACATAGGCAATGGCAAACGCGGGGCATAGCTTGCCTGCCAGGGGCAGTATACTATGGGGAGGATGTAGGGACATCCCATAGAGAAGCTGTGTTTTGAGAAGAATGCCAAAGAAGGGATACATGAGTGTGTGGGGTACCCATGGCAAAAGGAGGGTGCCAAAGGGAGTAGGTGTGTGGGAGTCTGAGGGGGTAATGATGGGAGGAGTAGCAAAAGGAGGGGAGCGGGAGTTTGTGGGGGGTACCCAAAAGAGCAGATGGCAGAAGATTGGGAGGGTCACTTCGATATGGGAAGGTTGGCAAAAGGAGGGGAGTTTGTGTGGGGGGTCTCCAAGGAAGTAGATGGGAGAAACAACAAAATGAGGGAAACAGGAGTTTGTGGGGGGTACCCAAGGGAGGAGCTGGAGTTTGGGGGGTTAGCAAAAGGAGGGAGTGGGGGGGACCCAAGGGACTAGATCGAAGGGGTTCCTGGTGCTTGGGTAGCACAAAGGGGTGCAGGAGCTTGGGGGGGTACTGAAAGGAGTTGAGGTGCAGGAGTTTGGGGGTTACCCAAAGGAGTAGATGCGAGGGGTGCAGGAGGGAGGGATTTGTGCACCCCTCCTTTTGCTTACCATCTACATCATTGGGGATGGTGAGATATAAGTGCATAGTAGAATAGGGGGAGACAGGTGCTTGCTGGGACCACTATGGGAAATGGGAGTTTGTGGGGGGGGGGGGTACCCAAGGGAGGAGCTGGAGTTTGGGAGGAGGGGATTTTGTGGGAGGAGTGGCAAAAGGAGGGGAAGGAACAGCAAAAGGAGGGAAATGGGAGTTTGTGGGGGGTACCCAAGGGAGGAGGTAGAGGGTGCGGGGGGGACTAGATTAGAGGGGTTCCTGGTGCTTGGGTAGCACGGAGGGGTGCAGGATCTTGGGTGGTACAGAAAGGAGATGAGGTGCAGGAGTTTGGGGGGGTTACCTAAAGGGGGGGTATGGGAGGAGTGTCAAAAAGAGGGGGAGGAAATAGTTGAGAGGAACAGCAAAAGGAGGGAAAGGAGAGTTTGTGGGGGGGTACCCAAGGGAGGAGCTGGAGTTTGCAGGAGCTTGGGGGGTATAGAAAGGAGTTGAGGTGCAGGAGTTTGGGGGTTACCCAAAGGAATAGATGCGATGAGTGCAGGAGGGAGGGATTTGTGCACCCCTCCTTTTGCTTACCATCTACATCATGGCCTCACGCCTACTACCTGAGTACCCCCCCCCCCCTTTGAATTCACGGTTACACAGCTTTTCTGGGGGGAGCAGGAGTTTAGGGGGGTACCCAAAAGAGTAACTGGCAGGAGATGGGGGTATGGGAGGAGTGGCAAAAGGAGGGGAGTTTGTGTGTGGGGAGGAGGGGTCCCCAAGGAAGTAGATAGGAGGAACAGCAAAAGGAGGAAATCAGGAGTTTGTGGGCGGATCTCAGTTGAAGGTGGTCTTCTAGTGCTACCCCACCCGCCTTTCATACATATCCCTTTCTAGCATCCCCTTGAAGAGAGCAGCCCCACTTTTAACTTCTTCTTAGAACCAGCCACCAATTGCCAACCACCTCCTTTGCTGCACCCATAGAGACAGCTTCTATTTTACAGCCCCAATTTTAAGCTCCCCCTTCCAGAACTCGACATGCCTAGATCACCTTTGACAGACACCCCACTTTCTGCTCCCCCAACCTCCTTCTTTGCTGCACCCATGAGATAGCTTTCCCTTCTATTTTGCCCCCTCAATTATAACCTCCCCTTTCAGAACACAACATGCCTAGCTCACTCTTGCTGCAGCCTCTAGGCCTATTACACCTTTGACAGACACCTCAGTGCCATCCCTCTTATTGTACCCATAATACAGCTTGCCCTTCTATTGAACAACCTCTACTTTATCTTCCTCTTAGACCGGCCAACTTCCAGATGCCATCGTCATTCTTGCTGCAGCCTCCAAGCCAATCACAAGCTATTGTTGCATCAATCCAAGCATACCGCAGCCAGTGGGTTAATGCATACCCAAGGGAGGAGCTGGAGTTTGGGAGTTGGGGAGTTTGTGGGAGGAGTGGCAAAAGGAGGGGGAGGAACAGCAAAAGGAGGGAAATGGGAGTTTGTGGGGGGTACCCAAGGGAGGAGCTGGAGTTTGTGGAGGGTGCAGGGGGGACTAGATGGGAGGGGTTCCTGGTGCTTGTGTAGCACGGAGGGGTGCAGGATCTTGGGGGGTACAAAAAGGAGTTGAGGTGCAAGAGTTTGGGGGGTTAACTAAAGGGGGGTATGGGAGGAGTGGCAAAAAGAGGGGGAGGAACAGCAAAAGGAGGGAAAGAGGAGTTTGGGGGGGGGGAGTACCCAAGGGAGGAGCTGGAGTCTGCAGGTGCTTGGGGGTACAGAAAGGAGTTGAGGTGCAGGAGTTTGGGGGTTACCCAAAGGAATAGATGCAATGGGTGCAGGAGGGAGGGATTTCTGCACCCCTCCTTTTGCTTACCATCTACATCACATCAATGGCCTCATGTCTACTCCCCTGAGTACCTCTCCTGTACCCCTTCTTTTGCATTCATGGTTACACAGCTTTTCTGGGGCGGAGCAGGAGTTTAGGGGGGTACCCAAAAGGAGGGAAATGGGAGTTTGTGGGGCTACCCAGGGAAGGAGCTGGAGTTTGTGGGAGGAGTGGCAAAAGGAGGGGGAGGGAGTTGATGGGAGGGACAGCAAAAGGAGGGAAATGGAAGTTTGTGGGGGGTACCCAAGGGAGGAGCTGGAGTTTGGGGGAGAGGTTCTTAGATGGGAGGGGTTCCTGGTGCTTGGGTAGCATGGAGGGGTGCAGGAGCTTGGGGGGTACAGAAAGGAGTTGAGGTGCAGGAGTTTGGGGGTTACCCAAAGGAATAGATGTGATGGGTGCAGGAGGGAGGGATTTGTGCACCCCTCCTTTTGCTTACCATCTACATCACATCAATGGCCTCACGTCTACTCCCCTGAGTACCTCCCCTGTACCCCTTCTCTTGCATTCGCGGTTGCACAGCTTTTCTGGGGGGGAACAGGAGTTTAGGGGGGTACCCAAAAGAGGAGATGGGGAGTATGGGAGGAGTGTCAAAAGGAGGGGGGCTTGTGGGGGGGGGATGGGAGGAGTGGCAAAAGGAGGGGAGTTTGTGGGGGTATGGGAGAAGTGGCAAAAGGAGGGGGGGCTTGTGGGGGGGTATGGGAGGAGTGGCAAAAGGACTGGAGTTGGTGGGGGTATGGGAGGAGTGGCAAAAGGAGGGGAGTTTGATGGGAGGGACAGCAAAAGGAGGGAATGGAAGTTTGTGGGGGGTGCCCAAGGGAGGAGCTGGAGTTTGGGGGAGAGGTTCTTAGATGGGAGGGGTTCCTGGTGCTTGGGTAGCACGGAGGGGTGCAGGAGCTTGGGGGTACAGAAAGGAGTTGAGGTGAAGGAGTTTGGGGGTTACCCAAAGGAATAGATGCGCTGGGTGCAGGAGGGAGGGATTTGTGCACCCCTCCTTTTGCTTACCATTTACATCACATCAATGGCCTCACGTCTACTCCCCTGAGTAACTCACCTGTACCCCTTCTTTTGCATTTTTGGTTACACAGTTTTTCTGGGGGGGGGGAGCAGGAGTTTAGGGGGGTACCCAAAAGAGGAGATGGAGGGTATGGGAGGAGTGGCAAAAGGAGGGGGGCTTGTGGGGGGTATGGGAGGAGTGGAAAAAGGAGAGGAGTTTGTGGGGGTATGGGAGAAGTGGCAAAAGGAGGGGGGCTTGTGGGGGGGTATGGGAGGAGTGGCAAAAGGAGGGGAGTTTGTGAGTACCCCTCCCCCCGTACCCTTTCTTTTGCATTCACGGTTACACAGCTTTATTGGAGCGGGTAAAGCGGGGGGGGGGGGCTCGGAGTAGCTTAGGGGGTACCCAAAAGAGGAGATGGGGGAGTGGCAAAAGGAGGGGGGCTTGTGGGGGGGTATGGGAGGAGGGGCAAAAGGAGGGGAGTTTGTGGGGGGGGGGGAGTCCCCAAGGAAGTAGATGGGAGGAACAGCAAAAGGAGGGAAATGGGAGTTTGTGGGGGGTACCCAAGGGAGGAGCTTCAAAAAGAGGGAGCGGGGGGGGACTCAAGAAGGAACAGCAAAAGGGGGGAAATGGGAGTTTGTGGGGGTACCCAAGGGAGGAGCTGGCGTTTAAAGGGTAGCAAAAGGAGGGAGCGGGGGGCAGGGACCCAAGGGCCTAGATGGGAGGGGTTCCTGGTGCTTGGGTAGCATGGAAGGGTGCAGGAGCTTGGGGGGGGATACTGAAAGGAGTTGAGGTGCAGGAGTTTGGGGGTTACCCAAAGGAGTAGATGTGCGGGGTGCAGGAGGGAGGGATTTGTGTACCCCTCCTTTTGCTTACCATCTACATCATGGCCTCACGCCTACTCCCCTGAGTACCCCTCCCCCCGTACCCTTTCTTTTGCATTCACGGTTACACAGCTTTATTGGAGCGGGTAAAGCGGGGGGGGGGGGGGGGGGGCTCGGAGTAGCTTAGGGGGTACCCAAAAGAGTAGATGGCAGGAGGGGTAACAAAAGGAGGAGAGGGGGAGTCCCCAAGGAAGTAGATGGGCAGATCTCAGTTGAAGGTGGTCTTCACACATATCCCTTTCTAGCATCCCCACTTTTAGCTTCTTCTTAGAACCAATAGCCAACCACCTCCTTTGCTGCACTCATAGAGACAGCTTCTATTTTGCAGCCCCAATTTTAAGCTCCCCCCTTCCAGAGCCCAACATGCCTAGCTGACCTTTGACCAAGAGCCCACTTTCTGCTCCCCCAATCTCCTCCTTTGCTGCAGCCATGAGATAGCTTTCCCTTCTATTTTGCCCCCTCCTCAATTATAACCTCTCCTTCCAGAACACAACATGCCGAGCTCACTCTTGCTGCAGCCTCTAGACCTATTACACCTTTGACAGACACCTCAGTACCCTCCCTCTTATTGTACCCGTAATTACAGCTTGCCCTTCTATTGAACAACCCCAACTTTATCTTCCTCTTAGGCCAGCCAACTTCATTCTTGCTGCAGCTTCGAAGACATCGAAACTTGCCAATAAATTAGGGGAGTGGTTAAGTGTTTGCAGCTGTGGTATAAGCAAGTGCACTGAATATAGGCCTCCTTTTTGGCAGGCTTCACAAGCAGCGACCACTGTGGCTTAGTGGGCAAATGCGCCCTGCTAGCAACCATGAGGTTGTGAGTTCGAATCCAGCGTGTGCCATGCTAAACGTGCAATGTGATTTACTTAGAATTGAGCTGGGTGCTGCGAGAAGCTGCCAGGGTTGAATTGGTTACAGAAGAAGTTGTGTATGTGCTGGGGGGGGTGGGGAGACCTGGAAGTGATAAGGCAGCTGGGCTAAAAAGGGGATGGTGAGATATGAGTTGGGGAGACAGGGGCTTGCTGGGACCACTATGGGAAATGGAACTTTGTGTGGGGGAGGGGGTACCCAATGGAGGAGCTGGGGTTTGTGGAGAAGGAGGGGGAGGAAGTCAATGGGAGGGATAGCAAAAGGAGGGGAATGGAAGTTTGTGGGGGGGGGGGTACCCAAGGGATGAGCTGGAGTTTGGGGGAGAGCTTCTTAGAGGGGAGCTTGGGGGGTACAGAAAGGAGTTTAGGGGTTATCCAAAGGAATAGGTGAGGGATTTGTGCACCCCTTCTTTTGCTTACCATCTACACGTCTACTCCCCTGTACCCCTACTTTTGCATTCGCGGTTACACAGCTTTTCTGGGGGGGGGGAGCTGGAGTTTAGGGGGGTACCCAAAAGAGGAGATGGGGGAGTGGCAAAAGGAGGGGGGGTTGTGGGGGCATATGGGAGGAGGGGCAAAAGGAGGGGAGTCCCCAAGGAAGTAGATGGGAGGAACAGAAAAAGGAGGGAAATGGGAGTTTGTGGGGGGGTACCCAAGGGAGGAGCTGGAGTTTGGGGGAGAGCTTCTTAGATGGGAGGGATTCCTGGTGCTTGGGTAGCACGGAGGGGTGCAGGAGCTTGGAGGGTACAGAAAGGAGTTACCCAAAGGAATAGATGCGATGGGTGCAGGAGGGAGGGATTTGTGCACCCCTCCTTTTGCTTACCATCTACACGTCTACTCCCCTGTACCCCTTCTTTTGCATTTGCCGTTACACAGCTTTTCTGGGGGGGGGGGGGAGCAGGAGTTTAGGGGGGTACCCAAAAGAGGAGATGGGGGAGTGGCAAAAGGAGGGGGGCTTGTGGGGGGGTATGGGAGGAGGGGCAAAAGGAGGGGAGTTTGTGGGGGGGGGGAGTCCCCAAGGAAGTAGATGGGAGGAACAGCAAAAGGAGGGAAATGGGAGTTTGTGGGGGGTACCCAAGGGAGGAGCTTCAAAAAGAGGGAGCGGGGGGGGACTCAAGAAGGAACAGCAAAAGGGGGGAAATGGGAGTTTGTGGGGGTACCCAAGGGAGGAGCTGGCGTTTAAAGGGTAGCAAAAGGAGGGAGCGGGGGGCAGGGACCCAAGGGCCTAGATGGGAGGGGTTCCTGGTGCTTGGGTAGCATGGAAGGGTGCAGGAGCTTGGGGGGGATACTGAAAGGAGTTGAGGTGCAGGAGTTTGGGGGTTACCCAAAGGAGTAGATGTGCGGGGTGCAGGAGGGAGGGATTTGTGTACCCCTCCTTTTGCTTACCATCTACATCATGGCCTCACGCCTACTCCCCTGAGTACCCCTCCCCCCGTACCCTTTCTTTTGCATTCACGGTTACACAGCTTTATTGGAGCGGGTAAAGCGGGGGGGGGGGGGGCTCGGAGTAGCTTAGGGGGTACCCAAAAGAGTAGATGGCAGGAGGGGTAACAAAAGGAGGAGAGAGGGAGTCCCCAAGGAAGTAGATGGGCAGATCTCAGTTGAAGGTGGTCTTCACACATATCCCTTTCTAGCATCCCCACTTTTAGCTTCTTCTTAGAACCAATAGCCAACCACCTCCTTTGCTGCACTCATAGAGACAGCTTCTATTTTGCAGCCCCAATTTTAAGCTCCCCCCTTCCAGAGCCCAACATGCCTAGCTGACCTTTGACCAAGAGCCCACTTTCTGCTCCCCCAATCTCCTCCTTTGCTGCAGCCATGAGATAGCTTTCCCTTCTATTTTGCCCCCTCCTCAATTATAACCTCCCCGTTCCAGAACACAACATGCCGAGCTCACTCTTGCTGCAGCCTCTAGACCTATTACACCTTTGACAGACACCTCAGTACCCTCCCTCTTATTGTACCCGTAATTACAGCTTGCCCTTCTATTGAACAACCCCAACTTTATCTTCCTCTTAGGCCAGCCAACTTCATTCTTGCTGCAGCTTCGAAGCCAATGACAAGCTATTGTTGCATCAATCTGAGCATACCGCTGCCAGGATTCAAACTCATAACTGCACAAGCTCACAGTAGTACCAGCGAGGCATTAACCCGCTGAGCCACAGCCAGATCTGCTTGTGACACCTTCCAAAAACTAGGGCTTTGTTAGACATCGAAACTTGCCAATAAATTAGGGGAGTGGTTAAGTGTTTGCAGCTGTGGTATAAGCAAGTGCACTGAATATAGGCCTCCTTTTTGGCAGGCTTCACAAGCAGCGACCACTGTGGCTTAGTGGGCAAATGCGCCCTGCTAGCAACCATGAGGTTGTGAGTTCGAATCCAGCGTGTGCCATGCTAAACGTGCAATGTGATTTACTTAGAATTGAGCTGGGTGCTGCGAGAAGCTGCCAGGGTTGAATTGGTTACGGAAGAAGTTGTGTATGTGCTGGGGGGGGTGGGGAGACCTGGAAGTGATAAGGCAGCTGGGCTAAAAAGGGGATGGTGAGATATGAGTTGGGGAGACAGGGGCTTGCTGGGACCACTATGGGAAATGGAACTTTGTGTGGGGGAGGGGGTACCCAATGGAGGAGCTGGGGTTTGTGGAGAAGGAGGGGGAGGAAGTCAATGGGAGGGATAGGTGGGTGGCAAAAGGAGGGGGGGTTGTGGGGGCATATGGGAGGAGGGGCAAAAGGAGGGGAGTTCCCAAGGAAGTAGATGGGAGGAACAGAAAAAGGAGGGAAATGGGAGTTTGTGGGGGGGTACCCAAGGGAGGAGCTGGAGTTTGGGGGAGAGCTTCTTAGATGGGAGGGATTCCTGGTGCTTGGGTAGCACGGAGGGGTGCAGGAGCTTGGAGGGTACAGAAAGGAGTTACCCAAAGGAATAGATGCGATGGGTGCAGGAGGGAGGGATTTGTGCACCCCTCCTTTTGCTTACCATCTACACGTCTACTCCCCTGTACCCCTTCTTTTGCATTTGCCGTTACACAGCTTTTCTGGGGGGGGGGAGCAGGAGTTTAGGGGGGTACCCAAAAGAGGAGATGGGGGAGTGGCAAAAGGAGGGGGGCTTGTGGGGGGGTATGGGAGGAGGGGCAAAAGGAGGGGAGTTTGTGGGGGGGGGGAGTCCCCAAGGAAGTAGATGGGAGGAACAGCAAAAGGAGGGAAATGGGAGTTTGTGGGGGGTACCCAAGGGAGGAGCTTCAAAAAGAGGGAGCGGGGGGGGACTCAAGAAGGAACAGCAAAAGGGGGGAAATGGGAGTTTGTGGGGGTACCCAAGGGAGGAGCTGGCGTTTAAAGGGTAGCAAAAGGAGGGAGCGGGGGGCAGGGACCCAAGGGCCTAGATGGGAGGGGTTCCTGGTGCTTGGGTAGCATGGAAGGGTGCAGGAGCTTGGGGGGGATACTGAAAGGAGTTGAGGTGCAGGAGTTTGGGGGTTACCCAAAGGAGTAGATGTGCGGGGTGCAGGAGGGAGGGATTTGTGTACCCCTCCTTTTGCTTACCATCTACATCATGGCCTCACGCCTACTCCCCTGAGTACCCCTCCCCCCGTACCCTTTCTTTTGCATTCACGGTTACACAGCTTTATTGGAGCGGGTAAAGCGGGGGGGGGGGGGCTCGGAGTAGCTTAGGGGGTACCCAAAAGAGTAGATGGCAGGAGGGGTAACAAAAGGAGGAGAGGGGGAGTCCCCAAGGAAGTAGATGGGCAGATCTCAGTTGAAGGTGGTCTTCACACATATCCCTTTCTAGCATCCCCACTTTTAGCTTCTTCTTAGAACCAATAGCCAACCACCTCCTTTGCTGCACTCATAGAGACAGCTTCTATTTTGCAGCCCCAATTTTAAGCTCCCCCCTTCCAGAGCCCAACATGCCTAGCTGACCTTTGACCAAGAGCCCACTTTCTGCTCCCCCAATCTCCTCCTTTGCTGCAGCCATGAGATAGCTTTCCCCTCTATTTTGCCCCCTCCTCAATTATAACCTCCCCTTCCAGAACACAACATGCCGAGCTCACTCTTGCTGCAGCCTCTAGACCTATTACACCTTTGACAGACACCTCAGTACCCTCCCTCTTATTGTACCCGTAATTACAGCTTGCCCTTCTATTGAACAGCCCCAACTTTATCTTCCTCTTAGGCCAGCCAACTTCATTCTTGCTGCAGCTTTGAAGCCAATGACAAGCTATTGTTGCATCAATCTGAGCATACCGCTGCCAGGATTCAAACTCATAACTGCACAAGCTCACAGTAGTACCAGCGAGGCATTAACCCGCTGAGCCACAGCCAGATCTGCTTGTGACACCTTCCAAAAACTAGGGCTTTGTTAGACATCGAAACTTGCCAATAAATTAGGGGAGTGGTTAAGTGTTTGCAGCTGTGGTATAAGCAAGTGCACTGAATATAGGCCTCCTTTTTGGCAGGCTTCACAAGCAGCGACCACTGTGGCTTAGTGGGCAAATGCGCCCTGCTAGCAACCATGAGGTTGTGAGTTCGAATCCAGCGTGTGCCATGCTAAACGTGCAATGTGATTTACTTAGAATTGAGCTGAGTGCTGCGAGAAGCTGCCAGGGTTGAATTGGTTACGGAAGAAGTTGTGTATGTGCTGGGGGGGGTGGGGAGACCTGGAAGTGATAAGGCAGCTGGGCTAAAAAGGGGATGGTGAGATATGAGTTGGGGAGACAGGGGCTTGCTGGGACCACTATGGGAAATGGAACTTTGTGTGGGGGAGGGGGTACCCAATGGAGGAGCTGGGGTTTGTGGAGAAGGAGGGGGAGGAAGTCAATGGGAGGGATAGCAAAAGGAGGGGAATGGAAGTTTGTGGGGGGGGGGTACCCAAGGGATGAGCTGGAGTTTGGGGGAGAGCTTCTTAGAGGGGAGCTTGGGGGGTACAGAAAGGAGTTTAGGGGTTATCCAAAGGAATAGGTGAGGGAGGGATTTGTGCACCCCTTCTTTTGCTTACCATCTACACGTCTACTCCCCTGTACCCCTACTTTTGCATTCGCGGTTACACAGCTTTTCTGGGGGGGGGGGAGCTGGAGTTTAGGGGGGTACCCAAAAGAGGAGATGGGGGAGTGGCAAAAGGAGGGGGGGTTGTGGGGGCATATGGGAGGAGGGGCAAAAGGAGGGGAGTCCCCAAGGAAGTAGATGGGAGGAACAGAAAAAGGAGGGAAATGGGAGTTTGTGGGGGGGTACCCAAGGGAGGAGCTGGAGTTTGGGGGAGAGCTTCTTAGATGGGAGGGATTCCTGGTGCTTGGGTAGCACGGAGGGGTGCAGGAGCTTGGAGGGTACAGAAAGGAGTTACCCAAAGGAATAGATGCGATGGGTGCAGGAGGGAGGGATTTGTGCACCCCTCCTTTTGCTTACCATCTACACGTCTACTCCCCTGTACCCCTTCTTTTGCATTTGCCGTTACACAGCTTTTCTGGGGGGGGGGAGCAGGAGTTTAGGGGGGTACCCAAAAGAGGAGATGGGGGAGTGGCAAAAGGAGGGGGGCTTGTGGGGGGGTATGGGAGGAGGGGCAAAAGGAGGGGAGTTTGTGGGGGGGGGGAGTCCCCAAGGAAGTAGATGGGAGGAACAGCAAAAGGAGGGAAATGGGAGTTTGTGGGGGGTACCCAAGGGAGGAGCTTCAAAAAGAGGGAGCGGGGGGGACTCAAGAAGGAACAGCAAAAGGGGGGAAATGGGAGTTTGTGGGGGTACCCAAGGGAGGAGCTGGCGTTTAAAGGGTAGCAAAAGGAGGGAGCGGGGGGCAGGGACCCAAGGGCCTAGATGGGAGGGGTTCCTGGTGCTTGGGTAGCATGGAAGGGTGCAGGAGCTTGGGGGGGATACTGAAAGGAGTTGAGGTGCAGGAGTTTGGGGGTTACCCAAAGGAGTAGATGTGCGGGGTGCAGGAGGGAGGGATTTGTGTACCCCTCCTTTTGCTTACCATCTACATCATGGCCTCACGCCTACTCCCCTGAGTACCCCTCCCCCCGTACCCTTTCTTTTGCATTCACGGTTACACAGCTTTATTGGAGCGGGTAAAGCGGGGGGGGGGGGGCTCGGAGTAGCTTAGGGGGTACCCAAAAGAGTAGATGGCAGGAGGGGTAACAAAAGGAGGAGAGGGGGAGTCCCCAAGGAAGTAGATGGGCAGATCTCAGTTGAAGGTGGTCTTCACACATATCCCTTTCTAGCATCCCCACTTTTAGCTTCTTCTTAGAACCAATAGCCAACCACCTCCTTTGCTGCACTCATAGAGACAGCTTCTATTTTGCAGCCCCAATTTTAAGCTCCCCCCTTCCAGAGCCCAACATGCCTAGCTGACCTTTGACCAAGAGCCCACTTTCTGCTCCCCCAATCTCCTCCTTTGCTGCAGCCATGAGATAGCTTTCCCTTCTATTTTGCCCCCTCCTCAATTATAACCTCCTCAATTATAACCTCCCCGTTCCAGAACACAACATGCCGAGCTCACTCTTGCTGCAGCCTCTAGACCTATTACACCTTTGACAGACACCTCAGTACCCTCCCTCTTATTGTACCCGTAATTACAGCTTGCCCTTCTATTGAACAACCCCAACTTTATCTTCCTCTTAGGCCAGCCAACTTCATTCTTGCTGCAGCTTCGAAGCCAATGACAAGCTATTGTTGCATCAATCTGAGCATACCGCTGCCAGGATTCAAACTCATAACTGCACAAGCTCACAGTAGTACCAGCGAGGCATTAACCCGCTGAGCCACAGCCAGATCTGCTTGTGACACCTTCCAAAAACTAGGGCTTTGTTAGACATCGAAACTTGCCAATAAATTAGGGGAGTGGTTAAGTGTTTGCAGCTGTGGTATAAGCAAGTGCACTGAATATAGGCCTCCTTTTTGGCAGGCTTCACAAGCAGCGACCACTGTGGCTTAGTGGGCAAATGCGCCCTGCTAGCAACCATGAGGTTGTGAGTTCGAATCCAGCGTGTGCCATGCTAAACGTGCAATGTGATTTACTTAGAATTGAGCTGGGTGCTGCGAGAAGCTGCCAGGGTTGAATTGGTTACGGAAGAAGTTGTGTATGTGCTGGGGGGGGTGGGGAGACCTGGAAGTGATAAGGCAGCTGGGCTAAAAAGGGGATGGTGAGATATGAGTTGGGGAGACAGGGGCTTGCTGGGACCACTATGGGAAATGGAACTTTGTGTGGGGGAGGGGGTACCCAATGGAGGAGCTGGGGTTTGTGGAGAAGGAGGGGGAGGAAGTCAATGGGAGGGATAGCAAAAGGAGGGGAATGGAAGTTTGTGGGGGGGGGGGTACCCAAGGGATGAGCTGGAGTTTGGGGGAGAGCTTCTTAGAGGGGAGCTTGGGGGGTACAGAAAGGAGTTTAGGGGTTATCCAAAGGAATAGGTGAGGGAGGGATTTGTGCACCCCTTCTTTTGCTTACCATCTACACGTCTACTCCCCTGTACCCCTACTTTTGCATTCGCGGTTACACAGCTTTTCTGGGGGGGGGGGGGGAGCTGGAGTTTAGGGGGGTACCCAAAAGAGGAGATGGGGGAGTGGCAAAAGGAGGGGGGGTTGTGGGGGCATATGGGAGGAGGGGCAAAAGGAGGGGAGTCCCCAAGGAAGTAGATGGGAGGAACAGAAAAAGGAGGGAAATGGGAGTTTGTGGGGGGGTACCCAAGGGAGGAGCTGGAGTTTGGGGGAGAGCTTCTTAGATGGGAGGGATTCCTGGTGCTTGGGTAGCACGGAGGGGTGCAGGAGCTTGGAGGGTACAGAAAGGAGTTACCCAAAGGAATAGATGCGATGGGTGCAGGAGGGAGGGATTTGTGCACCCCTCCTTTTGCTTACCATCTACACGTCTACTCCCCTGTACCCCTTCTTTTGCATTTGCCGTTACACAGCTTTTCTGGGGGGGGGGAGCAGGAGTTTAGGGGGGTACCCAAAAGAGGAGATGGGGGAGTGGCAAAAGGAGGGGGGCTTGTGGGGGGGTATGGGAGGAGGGGCAAAAGGAGGGGAGTTTGTGGGGGGGGGGAGTCCCCAAGGAAGTAGATGGGAGGAACAGCAAAAGGAGGGAAATGGGAGTTTGTGGGGGGTACCCAAGGGAGGAGCTTCAAAAAGAGGGAGCGGGGGGGGACTCAAGAAGGAACAGCAAAAGGGGGGAAATGGGAGTTTGTGGGGGTACCCAAGGGAGGAGCTGGCGTTTAAAGGGTAGCAAAAGGAGGGAGCGGGGGGCAGGGACCCAAGGGCCTAGATGGGAGGGGTTCCTGGTGCTTGGGTAGCATGGAAGGGTGCAGGAGCTTGGGGGGGATACTGAAAGGAGTTGAGGTGCAGGAGTTTGGGGGTTACCCAAAGGAGTAGATGTGCGGGGTGCAGGAGGGAGGGATTTGTGTACCCCTCCTTTTGCTTACCATCTACATCATGGCCTCACGCCTACTCCCCTGAGTACCCCTCCCCCCGTACCCTTTCTTTTGCATTCACGGTTACACAGCTTTATTGGAGCGGGTAAAGCGGGGGGGGGGGGGGCTCGGAGTAGCTTAGGGGGTACCCAAAAGAGTAGATGGCAGGAGGGGTAACAAAAGGAGGAGAGGGGGAGTCCCCAAGGAAGTAGATGGGCAGATCTCAGTTGAAGGTGGTCTTCACACATATCCCTTTCTAGCATCCCCACTTTTAGCTTCTTCTTAGAACCAATAGCCAACCACCTCCTTTGCTGCACTCATAGAGACAGCTTCTATTTTGCAGCCCCAATTTTAAGCTCCCCCCTTCCAGAGCCCAACATGCCTAGCTGACCTTTGACCAAGAGCCCACTTTCTGCTCCCCCAATCTCCTCCTTTGCTGCAGCCATGAGATAGCTTTCCCTTCTATTTTGCCCTCTCCTCAATTATAACCTCCCCGTTCCAGAACACAACATGCCGAGCTCACTCTTGCTGCAGCCTCTAGACCTATTACACCTTTGACAGACACCTCAGTACCCTCCCTCTTATTGTACCCGTAATTACAGCTTGCCCTTCTATTGAACAACCCCAACTTTATCTTCCTCTTAGGCCAGCCAACTTCATTCTTGCTGCAGCTTCAAAGCCAATGACAAGCTATTGTTGCATCAATCTGAGCATACCGCTGCCAGGATTCAAACTCATAACTGCACAAGCTCACAGTAGTACCAGCGAGGCATTAACCCGCTGAGCCACAGCCAGATCTGCTTGTGACACCTTCCAAAAACTAGGGCTTTGTTAGACATCGAAACTTGCCAATAAATTAGGGGAGTGGTTAAGTGTTTGCAGCTGTGGTATAAGCAAGTGCACTGAATATAGGCCTCCTTTTTGGCAGGCTTCACAAGCAGCGACCACTGTGGCTTAGTGGGCAAATGCGCCCTGCTAGCAACCATGAGGTTGTGAGTTCGAATCCAGCGTGTGCAATGTGATTTACTTAGAATTGAGCTGGGTGCTGCGAGAAGCTGCCAGGGTTGAATTGGTTACGGAAGAAGTTGTGTATGTGCTGGGGGGGGTGGGGAGACCTGGAAGTGATAAGGCAGCTGGGCTAAAAAGGGGATGGTGAGATATGAGTTGGGGAGACAGGGGCTTGCTGGGACCACTATGGGAAATGGAACTTTGTGTGGGGGAGGGGGTACCCAATGGAGGAGCTGGGGTTTGTGGAGAAGGAGGGGGAGGAAGTCAATGGGAGGGATAGCAAAAGGAGGGGAATGGAAGTTTGTGGGGGGGGGGGTACCCAAGGGATGAGCTGGAGTTTGGGGGAGAGCTTCTTAGAGGGGAGCTTGTGGGGTACAGAAAGGAGTTTAGGGGTTATCCAAAGGAATAGGTGAGGGAGGGATTTGTGCACCCCTTCTTTTGCTTACCATCTACACGTCTACTCCCCTGTACCCCTACTTTTGCATTCGCGGTTACACAGCTTTTCTGGGGGGGGGGAGCTTTAGTTTAGGGGGGTACCCAAAAGAGGAGATGGGGGAGTGGCAAAAGGAGGGGGGGTTGTGGGGGCATATGGGAGGAGGGGCAAAAGGAGGGGAGTCCCCAAGGAAGTAGATGGGAGGAACAGAAAAAGGAGGGAAATGGGAGTTTGTGGGGGGGTACCCAAGGGAGGAGCTGGAGTTTGGGGGAGAGCTTCTTAGATGGGAGGGATTCCTGGTGCTTGGGTAGCACGGAGGGGTGCAGGAGCTTGGAGGGTACAGAAAGGAGTTACCCAAAGGAATAGATGCGATGGGTGCAGGAGGGAGGGATTTGTGCACCCCTCCTTTTGCTTACCATCTACACGTCTACTCCCCTGTACCCCTTCTTTTGCATTTGCCGTTACACAGCTTTTCTGGGGGGGGGGAGCAGGAGTTTAGGGGGGTACCCAAAAGAGGAGATGGGGGAGTGGCAAAAGGAGGGGGGCTTGTGGGGGGGTATGGGAGGAGGGGCAAAAGGAGGGGAGTTTGTGGGGGGGGGGAGTCCCCAAGGAAGTAGATGGGAGGAACAGCAAAAGGAGGGAAATGGGAGTTTGTGGGGGGTACCCAAGGGAGGAGCTTCAAAAAGAGGGAGCGGGGGGGGACTCAAGAAGGAACAGCAAAAGGGGGGAAATGGGAGTTTGTGGGGGTACCCAAGGGAGGAGCTGGCGTTTAAAGGGTAGCAAAAGGAGGGAGCGGGGGGCAGGGACCCAAGGGCCTAGATGGGAGGGGTTCCTGGTGCTTGGGTAGCATGGAAGGGTGCAGGAGCTTGGGGGGGATACTGAAAGGAGTTGAGGTGCAGGAGTTTGGGGGTTACCCAAAGGAGTAGATGTGCGGGGTGCAGGAGGGAGGGATTTGTGTACCCCTCCTTTTGCTTACCATCTACATCATGGCCTCACGCCTACTCCCCTGAGTACCCCTCCCCCCGTACCCTTTCTTTTGCATTCACGGTTACACAGCTTTATTGGAGCGGGTAAAGCGGGGGGGGGGGGGCTCGGAGTAGCTTAGGGGGTACCCAAAAGAGTAGATGGCAGGAGGGGTAACAAAAGGAGGAGAGGGGGAGTCCCCAAGGAAGTAGATGGGCAGATCTCAGTTGAAGGTGGTCTTCACACATATCCCTTTCTAGCATCCCCACTTTTAGCTTCTTCTTAGAACCAATAGCCAACCACCTCCTTTGCTGCACTCATAGAGACAGCTTCTATTTTGCAGCCCCAATTTTAAGCTCCCCCCTTCCAGAGCCCAACATGCCTAGCTGACCTTTGACCAAGAGCCCACTTTCTGCTCCCCCAATCTCCTCCTTTGCTGCAGCCATGAGATAGCTTTCCCCTCTATTTTGCCCCCTCCTCAATTATAACCTCCCCGTTCCAGAACACAACATGCCGAGCTCACTCTTGCTGCAGCCTCTAGACCTATTACACCTTTGACAGACACCTCAGTACCCTCCCTCTTATTGTACCCGTAATTACAGCTTGCCCTTCTATTGAACAACCCCAACTTTATCTTCCTCTTAGGCCAGCCAACTTCATTCTTGCTGCAGCTTCGAAGCCAATGACAAGCTATTGTTGCATCAATCTGAGCATACCGCTGCCAGGATTCAAACTCATAACTGCACAAGCTCACAGTAGTACCAGCGAGGCATTAACCCGCTGAGCCACAGCCAGATCTGCTTGTGACACCTTCCAAAAACTAGGGCTTTGTTAGACATCGAAACTTGCCAATAAATTAGGGGAGTGGTTAAGTGTTTGCAGCTGTGGTATAAGCAAGTGCACTGAATATAGGCCTCCTTTTTGGCAGGCTTCACAAGCAGCGACCACTGTGGCTTAGTGGGCAAATGCGCCCTGCTAGCAACCATGAGGTTGTGAGTTCGAATCCAGCGTGTGCCATGCTAAACGTGCAATGTGATTTACTTAGAATTGAGCTGAGTGCTGCGAGAAGCTGCCAGGGTTGAATTGGTTACGGAAGAAGTTGTGTATGTGCTGGGGGGGGTGGGGAGACCTGGAAGTGATAAGGCAGCTGGGCTAAAAAGGGGATGGTGAGATATGAGTTGGGGAGACAGGGGCTTGCTGGGACCACTATGGGAAATGGAACTTTGTGTGGGGGAGGGGGTACCCAATGGAGGAGCTGGGGTTTGTGGAGAAGGAGGGGGAGGAAGTCAATGGGAGGGATAGCAAAAGGAGGGGAATGGAAGTTTGTGGGGGGGGGGGTACCCAAGGGATGAGCTGGAGTTTGGGGGAGAGCTTCTTAGAGGGGAGCTTGGGGGGTACAGAAAGGAGTTTAGGGGTTATCCAAAGGAATAGGTGAGGGAGGGATTTGTGCACCCCTTCTTTTGCTTACCATCTACACGTCTACTCCCCTGTACCTCTACTTTTGCATTCGCGGTTACACAGCTTTTCTGGGGGGGGGGGAGCTGGAGTTTAGGGGGGTACCCAAAAGAGGAGATGGGGGAGTGGCAAAAGGAGGGGGGGTTGTGGGGGCATATGGGAGGAGGGGCAAAAGGAGGGGAGTCCCCAAGGAAGTAGATGGGAGGAACAGAAAAAGGAGGGAAATGGGAGTTTGTGGGGGGGTACCCAAGGGAGGAGCTGGAGTTTGGGGGAGAGCTTCTTAGATGGGAGGGATTCCTGGTGCTTGGGTAGCACGGAGGGGTGCAGGAGCTTGGAGGGTACAGAAAGGAGTTACCCAAAGGAATAGATGCGATGGGTGCAGGAGGGAGGGATTTGTGCACCCCTCCTTTTGCTTACCATCTACACGTCTACTCCCCTGTACCCCTTCTTTTGCATTTGCCGTTACACAGCTTTTCTGGGGGGGGGAGCAGGAGTTTAGGGGGGTACCCAAAAGAGGAGATGGGGGAGTGGCAAAAGGAGGGGGGCTTGTGGGGGGGTATGGGAGGAGGGGCAAAAGGAGGGGAGTTTGTGGGGGGGGGGAGTCCCCAAGGAAGTAGATGGGAGGAACAGCAAAAGGAGGGAAATGGGAGTTTGTGGGGGGTACCCAAGGGAGGAGCTTCAAAAAGAGGGAGCGGGGGGGGACTCAAGAAGGAACAGCAAAAGGGGGGAAATGGGAGTTTGTGGGGGTACCCAAGGGAGGAGCTGGCGTTTAAAGGGTAGCAAAAGGAGGGAGCGGGGGGCAGGGACCCAAGGGCCTAGATGGGAGGGGTTCCTGGTGCTTGGGTAGCATGGAAGGGTGCAGGAGCTTGGGGGGGATACTGAAAGGAGTTGAGGTGCAGGAGTTTGGGGGTTACCCAAAGGAGTAGATGTGCGGGGTGCAGGAGGGAGGGATTTGTGTACCCCTCCTTTTGCTTACCATCTACATCATGGCCTCACGCCTACTCCCCTGAGTACCCCTCCCCCCGTACCCTTTCTTTTGCATTCACGGGTTACACAGCTTTATTGGAGCGGGTAAAGCGGGGGGGGGGGGGGGCTCGGGAGTAGCTTAGGGGGTACCCAAAAGAGTAGATGGCAGGAGGGGGTAACAAAAGGAGGAGAGGGGGAGTCCCCAAGGAAGTAGATGGGCAGATCTCAGTTGAAGGTGGTCTTCACACATATCCCTTTCTAGCATCCCCACTTTTAGCTTCTTCTTAGAACCAATAGCCAACCACCTCCTTTGCTGCACTCATAGAGACAGCTTCTATTTTGCAGCCCCAATTTTAAGCTCCCCCCTTCCAGAGCCCAACATGCCTAGCTGACCTTTGACCAAGAGCCCACTTTCTGCTCCCCCAATCTCCTCCTTTGCTGCAGCCATGAGATAGCTTTCCCTTCTATTTTGCCCCCTCCTCAATTATAACCCTCCCCGTTCCAGAACACAACATGCCGAGCTCACTCTTGCTGCAGACTCTAGACCTATTACACCTTTGACAGACACCTCAGTACCCTCCCTCTTTATTGTACCCGTAATTACAGCTTGCCCTTCTATTGAACAACCCCAACTTTATCTTCCTCTTAGGCCAGCCAACTTCATTCTTGCTGCAGCTTCGAAGCCAATGACAAGCTATTGTTGCATCAATCTGAGCATACCGCTGCCAGGATTCAAACTCATAACTGCACAAGCTCACAGTAGTACCAGCGAGGCATTAACCCGCTGAGCCACAGCCAGATCTGCTTGTGACACCTTCAAAAACTAGGGCTTTGTTAGACATCGAAACTTGCCAATAAATTAGGGGAGTGGTTAAGTGTTTGCAGCTGTGGTATAAGCAAGTGCACTGAATATAGGCCTCCTTTTTGGCAGGCTTCACAAGCAGCGACCACTGTGGCTTAGTGGGCAAATGCGCCCTGCTAGCAACCATGAGGTTGTGAGTTCGAATCCAGCGTGTGCCATGCTAAACGTGCAATGTGATTTACTTAGAATTGAGCTGGGTGCTGCGAGAAGCTGCCAGGGTTGAATTGGTTACGGAAGAAGTTGTGTATGTGCTGGGGGGGGTGGGGAGACCTGGAAGTGATAAGGCAGCTGGGCTAAAAAGGGGATGGTGAGATATGAGTTGGGGAGACAGGGGCTTGCTGGGACCACTATGGGAAATGGAACTTTGTGTGGGGGAGGGGGTACCCAATGGAGGAGCTGGGGTTTGTGGAGAAGGAGGGGGAGGAAGTCAATGGGAGGGATAGCAAAAGGAGGGGAATGGAAGTTTGTGGGGGGGGGGTACCCAAGGGATGAGCTG
This sequence comes from Aquarana catesbeiana, assembly GCF_042186555.1. Classification (NCBI taxonomy): domain Eukaryota; kingdom Metazoa; phylum Chordata; class Amphibia; order Anura; family Ranidae; genus Aquarana; species Aquarana catesbeiana. The sequence goes on along the minus strand of NC_133325.1, from coordinate 273,404,276 downwards.
GAGTTTGGGGGAGAGCTTCTTAGAGGGGAGCTTGGGGGGTACAGAAAGGAGTTTAGGGGTTATCCAAAGGAATAGGTGAGGGAGGGATTTGTGCACCCCTTCTTTTGCTTACCATCTACACGTCTACTCCCCTGTACCCCTACTTTTGCATTCGCGGTTACACAGCTTTTCTGGGGGGGGGGGAGCTGGAGTTTAGGGGGGTACCCAAAAGAGGAGATGGGGGAGTGGCAAAAGGAGGGGGGGTTGTGGGGGCATATGGGAGGAGGGGCAAAAGGAGGGGAGTCCCCAAGGAAGTAGATGGGAGGAACAGAAAAAGGAGGGAAATGGGAGTTTGTGGGGGGGTACCCAAGGGAGGAGCTGGAGTTTGGGGGAGAGCTTCTTAGATGGGAGGGATTCCTGGTGCTTGGGTAGCACGGAGGGGTGCAGGAGCTTGGAGGGTACAGAAAGGAGTTACCCAAAGGAATAGATGCGATGGGTGCAGGAGGGAGGGATTTGTGCACCCCTCCTTTTGCTTACCATCTACACGTCTACTCCCCTGTACCCCTTCTTTTGCATTTGCCGTTACACAGCTTTTCTGGGGGGGGGGAGCAGGAGTTTAGGGGGGTACCCAAAAGAGGAGATGGGGGAGTGGCAAAAGGAGGGGGGCTTGTGGGGGGGTATGGGAGGAGGGGCAAAAGGAGGGGAGTTTGTGGGGGGGGGGAGTCCCCAAGGAAGTAGATGGGAGGAACAGCAAAAGGAGGGAAATGGGAGTTTGTGGGGGGTACCCAAGGGAGGAGCTTCAAAAAGAGGGAGCGGGGGGGGACTCAAGAAGGAACAGCAAAAGGGGGGAAATGGGAGTTTGTGGGGGTACCCAAGGGAGGAGCTGGCGTTTAAAGGGTAGCAAAAGGAGGGAGCGGGGGGCAGGGACCCAAGGGCCTAGATGGGAGGGGTTCCTGGTGCTTGGGTAGCATGGAAGGGTGCAGGAGCTTGGGGGGGATACTGAAAGGAGTTGAGGTGCAGGAGTTTGGGGGTTACCCAAAGGAGTAGATGTGCGGGGTGCAGGAGGGAGGGATTTGTGTACCCCTCCTTTTGCTTACCATCTACATCATGGCCTCACGCCTACTCCCCTGAGTACCCCTCCCCCCGTACCCTTTCTTTTGCATTCACGGTTACACAGCTTTATTGGAGCGGGTAAAGCGGGGGGGGGGGGGGGCTCGGAGTAGCTTAGGGGGTACCCAAAAGAGTAGATGGCAGGAGGGGTAACAAAAGGAGGAGAGAGGGAGTCCCCAAGGAAGTAGATGGGCAGATCTCAGTTGAAGGTGGTCTTCACACATATCCCTTTCTAGCATCCCCACTTTTAGCTTCTTCTTAGAACCAATAGCCAACCACCTCCTTTGCTGCACTCATAGAGACAGCTTCTATTTTGCAGCCCCAATTTTAAGCTCCCCCCTTCCAGAGCCCAACATGCCTAGCTGACCTTTGACCAAGAGCCCACTTTCTGCTCCCCCAATCTCCTCCTTTGCTGCAGCCATGAGATAGCTTTCCCTTCTATTTTGCCCCCTCCTCAATTATAACCTCCCCGTTCCAGAACACAACATGCCGAGCTCACTCTTGCTGCAGCCTCTAGACCTATTACACCTTTGACAGACACCTCAGTACCCTCCCTCTTATTGTACCCGTAATTACAGCTTGCCCTTCTATTG
>NC_133325.1:269479345-269674345 GCF_042186555.1 Aquarana catesbeiana | reverse complement strand
TAATTTTTGCAGAGGTTTTTGCCCACTAGCGGGGCGCTTTTAACCCCCGCTAGCGGCCGAAAAAGGGTTAGAAGCAACCCGCAAAGCACCGGTGCTGCGGCACTTTGCTGACGGTTAGGCGGCACTACCCGTTCATTTCAGTGGGCAGGGGCGTTTTAGGAGCGATGTATACACCGCTCCTTCACCACTCCAAAGATGCTGCTCGCAGGAGTTTTTTTATTAACATCCTGCCAGCGCATGACCTCAGTGTCAAAGCACTCGGGCTTTCACAATGAGACTGCAGGGGAGCTGTTTTTCAGGCGCTTTACAAGCGCTATTTTTAGCCCAAAAGTGCCTGAAAAACGCCTCAGTGTGAAAGGGGTCTAAAAGAATGTACCTCTCCTTGCCAGCTCCTGCTGCTCCCATCCCACAGAATACTACTCTCCCTGATCTTTCCACCGCCGCCTTAACACACCTATCCTTGTCATCTTGCCGGATATCAGAATGCTGCTTTGCCAATTGTGTTCCCTGCCATCATGAATCTACTTTCTCTCATTCTCTTTCTATGTTTGCTTACATTAGTTGCCTCTGTTGATCGCTGATTATTTTTTTCCCAGACCCATTCACATAGGCACAGTTGAAGGGGGCTGCAAATTTTCTTTGAGTGTCACAGGATTGCGACAGTTTCCCTGTGCAACTGACTCTAACAGAATTGCCACTATAAGAGTAAATGTGTCACAAATTGTAATTAATGTGTGCATTGTGACAGGTTAATGGATTGGATTGAAAAATGCCCCTCATTTTGTTAAGTATACTTTTCTTTATGAACAACATTAAATGTTATAAATGTAAAATGAAAAGAGCAATACATTTAATGTGTACTCCTTATCTCTTTTTAGGGGGCTATGCAAATTCAACCAGATCAAATGCAGGTAAGGTATTATTCCAGTTATTAAAGTAGAACTATAGGCAAAACTTTTTTTTTTCATTTTGGATAGAGCAGGGGAGGGTTATAACCCCAATCTCTGTGTCCCATTGCAGGGATTTCCCTTCACTTCCTGTCCCATAGCCAAACAGGAAGTGAGGGGGAAATCCCTGCAAATTAAAGGGATTCCTTGGGGACCCCCAGGTCGTCTGAACTAGTGTCCCCCCCCCCCCCCCATTACATTTCTGGGGACAACCCAAAATTTGGGATTTTATTTTACTTTCACTTTCAATAATAATGGTAAACAGGACAAATAGAGAGGGTGAATCTCCTTAACGGGGTGACAGACAGCAATAAAACTGACAGGGGTTCTCCACTATATCCAAAACTAGAAAAAAGTTTTGCCTTTAGTTATACTTTATTTAAATACCTATTAGGAAAACTAATTATATGTACTAATACTAATTCATTTTATTCTAGACTATCAATGCAATATTGATCCTTGTTCTCGTCCCTATTGTTGATGTTGTGGTTTATCCTTTAATAAAAAAATGCAAGCTGAACTTCACGTAAGTGAATGGTTAATTATAGGAATAACCTGTAATATTATATAATATTGTGTTCGGAAAAGTAAGTTAAAGTATATGTGAACCCTTACCTTGTAAAACAACCCATTTAGTTTAAAAAAGAAATGAAAGGCAGAACATTTGTGTGTTTACAGGTATCTGTTTTCTCTCTTTTTTTTTTTTCTTTTTTTTTTTTTTTTTTTATAAGTTATCACATAATCTCTGTTTTCAGCTGCATAAGGGGTTTAGAGAGTTAAGAATGGAGAAACAGCAGTACACTGATCTTCCCAGTGAATGGTTGTGCAAGGGTGTGTGTCAGCACAAGTCTGATCATTGGAGGATATGCAAGCTGTGCTTCTAGCACAGACAGAAAACTGACCACGCTGGGAAGGATATGATTCAGGGGAAAGCAGGGGGACTGGAAGGATCACCAAGTATTTCATGCATAGGAAGCAATACAAAGAGAACAGGATACTTTTTAACATAATGGTACAACATACACATACCAGTGTAGCGGTACCCCGTAAGGGCTGCTGAGTGTTGTAGTCCACTTATCACCCTGCCCAGCCAGGCACACGGTTTCCAATCACTCTTTAGACAGAAGACAGTCCATGCACTCATGGGCGTCCGCAGCAGTGGGCAAGGTGGGTCAAGTGCCCCCCCCCTGGAATCAGCAAGGTGTCCACACAAGATAAGTGGGTGTCCGTGAGCTGAGCGGTCTGCCGCAGACTTTTTTCTGATCTGCCGACTGCTCTCTGACACGATCTGACTCAGACTCCCTCGCTCTGCCTCCAGTCGCTTCCCTACTGTGTAAAGTGAGCCGTGAAGATATAGATCCGACCGGCGCCGCCCACAAGTGGAGTGGTGATGCTCATTTTATCCCTTGCCCCACCGTGTGTCCCCCTCTAAATTAGGCTGCTTGGCCGGGCAGGATCATTGTCTGTAAAAACATCAATCATGTGGGCACAGCACAGATCCCTCCCTCCACCCCACAGCTTAACTACTGGGCACTCTCTGCTATGTAACGGTGCCTTCCGTGAGGCAGTGATTGATCAGGAATAAGGGAAGGGGGTGTGGCCAGCCTTCAAGGATCAGCCGCGGCCACGTCTCCTGCCTCTGGATGATGGAAACATGGTCTTTTTGAAACTGGGCGGCATCAGGAGAGTCAGTGAAGGTACATGAGAAGCAGAATTTACACATATAATGGGAAGTGGCCGAGGACCAATCTCTTGCCGAAAAAGTTTCCCCGGCAGATAATGACCCCCCTGTACTGCGCAGGCGCAGCACTTGCACAGTACGAAGCACTACTGAGCCGAAAATAGCGAACATACACATCTGAGAGTCAGCTGAGCACCGCGCCTGCGCAATGAAGACCACATTGAACACCGCATTCTACCACACACTCCCGATGCTACCAGACAATGCCGCACGCTCCCGATGCTCCTGCTACTCTGCAAGGGGCGGCTATATTACGCCGTGTTTCAACACATTGAAGGCAGGTTTTGCAATCTTCATGGGTGATTTTAATACTTCTCACAATGCTTGCCACAGTATATTGTTATTATGCTTATGTGATATCACAGTAATACACCCGCCCCTTGCAGAGTAGCACGAGCATCAGGAGTGCGCGGCAGCGGCAGCTCCCTTGTTGTTCGTACTGCGCAAGCGCTGCACCTGCGCAGTACAGGGGGGTCATTATCTGCCGAGGGGAACTTTCTAGGCAGAACACCGGCAATAGAAGAAGAACAAGGAGTGGGTCTTGTGAGCTGGAGATGAGGTCTAAGCTTTGCATAAGGTCAGCCACTGTTTGCTCCCAGCACAGGGAAAATTAGAAAATTAGAAATACTTAATCAGACAATGGTAGTTTGATCCTTCTATGAAGCTTTTGCATCAGGTTTCTCAAACCTTTGCATGCCTGCACTTTTTATGATAATGACTAAACCCCTCCCATTCATTACATCGTTGAAAAGGGGCGGGGCAGGAGTGACCTTAAAATGATGCCCCCCCCTGAAAAAAGTTCTGCGGACGCCCATGCATGCACTTTATGTATTTTTATTGAGGGGAAATAACTTGGATGGCATAAGGGGATATGGGATGCCCACTGAATTGCAGAATATTTACATGGGACCAACTATATACACTCCTTGTATATACACTCCAGTCTTCACTCCAGCACAACACTTGCCTGCAGACTATACCTCCTCAACACCTCCAGCACTTGCTTGCACTTTCAGAACTAACTAGCACAGAGATTTAGGCCTGACACTGGCTCAGCCAGGTCTTGCATGTTCCCTTAGCAGGCAGGGACCTAGGATCCCTATGGTGTAGCAAAATATGACAGTCTCCTTGGTGCTAGTTGTCCTACACGTGGCTACTGCTCCCAGTACCACCTCTTCAGGCCCTGCCAGCCCTCCTGGCTTCAGCTGCCTTTCTCTCCTGCCCATACTTCCACAGACTACTCTTCTGTTTCTGCACCCATCCCAGACAGCTCTCTCCCAGTACTCTCAGGCATGCCTCCCCAGTCCTCCTGACTGTGCATTACTCACCGGCCCTCCTGGCTGCGACCTGCTGTTCAATCCTGGAGACTAGCCTGGCAGTGCTCTCTCCTGTTGTCCTCTCCTTGCTCCCACGCCTCCAGTCCAGGACACCTCCACGTGTTCTCAGAGGGTCCCGTCCACACCCGAGCCCAGGCCCAAGGTCACCCCCCAGAGCCCAGGCCCAAGGTCACCCCCCCCAGAGCCCAGGCCCAAGGTCACCCCCCAGACTGAGGAACTCCCTCAAAGGCCACCGACAGCCTAGCACTCCATCTCCAGCTTCCTCACGAATAACCCCCCCCCCCAGCTGGGCTGACCATAGGTATTTAAGGAGGCCTGCCTCCAAGTTGGGGATTGGTCTAGGCTCCTTAGAACACCCAAAAAAAGCTCCACCTCTCCTTCCAGAAAGTACCAGAACATTCTGGAAAGAAGTGGGAGGTCTTAATGATGCTGCGTGTGAGTCACCAGCTCTACACTGGGCCACTCCCAACCCAGATCAACTACCAGCTAGGCCTGCCTAAATTTTTCTACCCTGCCAAAAAACCCTATTTCAAACTATCTAGCAACCTAGAGGGTGCTACACCAGGAATAAGAAATATTGGGGGTAACATATTATTGAAAAGAATAGCAAATCCATGGACTTAAAGCCTAAACACGAACATTTAGAAACAGTAGGGAGTTGTTGTCTGTGTCTCTGTGTCCTCCTCAATTTTACAGACTAGTAAGTAAGGTAAAATATCTTCACTTCCTGTTTATTTGGCAGATAGCAAACAAAACAGGAAGTGATGGGAAATCTTCCCACAAGAAACACAAGCAGCAATAACAAATGGAAAATTGTAGTTGTATACATACAGTTCTTTTCCTTTCCTGACTTATCTCCACCCTCCAAGCTCCCATAGGACAATATACCAAATAACCTGAAGCCTGCCCAGCAGACCTCTGTTCTGTAACAAGTTGCCACACTTTCTGGAATGGAAAGTATAATGCTATGGAGATTGAGGACAGAAAAACTATAGTATATATTTATCTAACATTTTCCTTTTTTCTGACTCTGTAGGCTTCCCTTCCTTTGTTCTCTCCATTAGAAATAACAAACAGTTTGTCTGAGAATCAGAACTCACCTGTTCCCTATACCAGGGGTCTCCAAAATTTTTAAACAAAGGGCCAGTTTACTGTCCTTCAGACTTTCTGGGAGCTGGACTAGGGCCAGTGGAAGTAGAAAATGTCCTGGCGTCCAGTGGAAGGAAACAAGGCCCTGTCTTTGGTGTCGGTGGGAGGACTAGAGCTCATCAATGATGTCAGTGGAAGGAACAATGCCCCATTATTGGTGTCTATGGAAACAATTCTCTCCCGTCGTTGGTGTCAGTGGAAGGAATTGTGCCCTTTCATTGGTATCAGTGGGAGAAATAGTGCCCCATTGTTAATGTCAGTGGGAGGATTTGTGCCCCATCATTGGTGTCAATGGAAGAAATTGTGTCCCATAATTGATATTAGTGGGAGGAATTGTACCGTTTTGATGGTGTCAGTGAGAGGAACAAAGCTCCATTGTTGGTGTCAGCAACATGAATTGAGCCCTATTATAGGTGTCAGTGGAATGAATAGTGCCCCAAGGGCCGGATAAAGGCAAGAAAAGGGTCGCATCTGGGCCCCGGGTTTGCCCTAGATCAAAGTATGTAGAACTTCTCCTCTATCCAAAGGATTAACTTGTTGCATCTCTGTATTTACTGTATAAATGTAGGCAAGACTAATTCACAGTCTAAATGAAAATCTGAAAGTGACTTTTGGTAAAAAGGTCAACATAGGTACCAGGACAACTCTGTGCAAAAAAAAAAGTAACAAATAGTTCTATACAGCCTCAGGTCTTTAGTTCTGACACTCTCCTTCCAGAAGTAACCATCAGGAAAGCTGTCTGGAGGGTCAGACAAAGGGCAATTTTGGCTGTTAAGGTTAAGAAAGATATTACAGGACTAATGGCAGATCCTACTGGAACACACATGTGTGTGCCCAATGCCCTCAGTCACTGTCAGGCTTTTAGCAATGAGTGCCTACTGCCAACAGTCTTAGATTCCACCCCTGGATTTCACCCAGGAGAAGCTACCTGGTAAGGAAAGAAAGGGCAGGCTTCAATTTATTGGTATATGGGAGGGATGAGGAGAGTTACAGTTCATAGTATTGGTGTGGTAACAAATCCTTAAGGAATATAAATGCAGATTGTGTGAAATTACTGGTATTCCTGTCAGTCCCTCTGCTTTCCTATTAAAAACTGACCACACTAAGCGGGAAAGCACAGCCCAATTAGTTCTCCAGCTATGTTGGGAACTAAGCTTGACACGCCTTCTCTACACACCCTTTCACTGGGAAGACCAGTGTGCTGCTGTTTCTCCGCCCCCAGTTGTTATGCAGCTGAGAACAGAGGGATGTTATCACTTATATGAAAGGGAAAAAAAAAGGTATTACAAAATGGTTTTTATATCTATACACATTTTTTTACCTTTCATTTCTATTTTAAACTGAATGTGTTGTTTTACAAGGAGAGGGTTTACAATCACTTTATTTGTGAATGCTTATGTCCTAACATTGTATTGCTATATTTCTGTATCTTCTGTAGCCCTCTGAAGAGGATGACCGTGGGAATGTTCTTTGCTGCCATGGCTTTTGTTGCTGCTGCACTTGTGCAAGTATCAATAGATGTAAGTAATGTGTGGTGTGAAAGAAATATGAAATGTATACAGGAATATTATCTGCAGTACTCTCATATTCAGGCAGAGGTTCTCAATCATGTCCTCAGACCTCGCCAACAGCGCATTTGTCAAATACAAACAACTCCATTTGTGATTATCTGCAAAACATAAACTCTTGCTGGGAGTTAGAGGAACTGTTTACCACCTCATCATGCTAAAACCAAACATTATGAATTGAGGTTCTGGATCTGATTACAGTGGTATTTAGTTTCACTACTGCTTTAGCTCCGTTTAAGCAGCCACATATCCATTGCTACTCATATGTGTTCTGTTTTAAAGGGATAAAGTGGCAAGCCTAGTTGGAATAGATGAAAGGTTTGTTATAAAGCTGTTCACAAAATGCTAAAACTATGCTAAATTCAGAGTTTTCTCTAGCCAATTGCACTCTTGCTGTTACCAGATCTTCATTTATGATTTTCGTTGTGTCTTCCTCCTTATATTATATTTGCTGTGCAACTTATTCTCTTTCCAACAGTTTCTTTAATCACTGGGGTTGATTTACTAAAAGGATACGGACTGCTTAAATAGCATAGGCAAGTTGCACTTTGCAAGGGAATTTTGGTGAAATTTCACTATGCAATGAATACCTAATTACGGTGCATTGAAAAGGTATTCATACCCCTTGAAATTGTCCACATTTTGTCATGTTACAACCAAAAACATAAATGTATTTTATTGGGATTTTATGTGATAGACCAACACAAAGTGGCACATAATTGTGAAGTAGAAAGAAAATTATAAATGGTTTTATACATTTTTTACAAACAAATATGTGAAAAGTGTGGCATGAATTTGTATTCAGCCCCATATCCAGTCAATACTTTGTAGAACCACATTTCGCTGCAATTACAGCTGCAAGTCTTTTTGGGGATGTCTCTACCACCTTTGCACATGTACAGAGTGACATTTTTGCCCATTCTTCTTTGCAAAATAGCTCAAGCTCTGTCAGATTGGATGGAGATTGTCTTTGAACGGCAATTTGCAAGTCTTGCCATAGATTGAATTTAGGTCTGGACTTTGACTGGGCCATTCTAACACATGAATATGCTTTGATCTAAACCATTCCATTGTAGCTCTGACTGTTTCTTCTAAGATTGTCCTGTTTTTGGCTCCATCCAACTTCCCATCAACTCTGACCAGCTTTCCTGTCCCTGCTGAAGAAAAACATCCCCACAACATGATGCTGCCACCACCATGTTTCACGGTGGGGATGGTGTGTTCAGGTTGATGTGCAGTGTTAGTTTTCCTCCACCCATAGCGTTTTGCTTTTAGTTTTGCTTTTAGGCCAAAAAGTTCAATTTTGGTCTCATCTGACCAGAGCACCTTCTTCCACGTTTACTGTCTCCCCCACATGGCTTCTTGCAGATTACAAACGGGACTTCTTATGGCTTTCTTTCAACAATGACTTTCTTCTTGCCACTCTTCCATAAAGGACAGATTTGTGGAGTGCACAACTAATAATTGTCCTGTGAACAGATTCTCCCACCTGAGCTGTCGATCTCTGCAGCACCTCCAGAGTTACCATGGGCCTCTTGGCTGCTTCTCTGATTAATGATCTCCTTGCTCAGCCTGTCAGTTTAGGTGGACAGCCAGGTCTTGGTAGGTTTTAAGTTTTGCCATACTCTTTCCATTTCAGATGATGGATTGAACAGTACTACGTGAGATGTTAAAAGCTTGGGATATTTTTTATAACCTAACCCTGCTTTAAACTTCTCCAAAACGTTATTCCTGACATGTCTGGTGTATCCCTTGGCCTTCGTGATGCTGTTTGTTCACTAAGGTTCTATAACAAACCTCTGAGGGCTTCACAGAACAGCTGTATTTATACTGTGATTAAATTAAACACAGGTGGACTCTATTTACTAATTAGTAAACTTCTGAAGGCAATTAGTACCACTAGATTTTGATTAGGGGTATCAGAGTAAAGGGTGCTGAATTCAAATGCACGCCACACTTTTCAGATATTTATTTGTAAAAAAAATTGAAAAACATTTATCATTTTCCTTCCACTTCACAATTTATGTTCCATTTTCTGTTGGTCTATCACATAAAATCCCAATTAAATATGTTTATGTTTTTGGTTGTAACATGACAAAATGTGGAAAATGTCAAGGGGTATGAATACTTTTTCAAGGCACTGTATGTGCAAATGAAAAAAAGAAAAACAGCTTTTTGCTTGAACGTGGTTGGATGATGGAAGTTAGTAGAGCTTCACTTCATTCACTGAGATCTAGGGAAAATTCAAATACAAAGTGCAACTCCCCTTGCAAATTGAAGCATCAATTTAGCTTTAGTAAATCAACCCCTATGCGAGACGATTTCAAACCTGATAGTTCGATAATAGAAGAACTTGGCACCCCCAACTCCTCAGTTGGACATGCTCCTTTCCCCTCCACTCATCCCTCCCTCCTGTACCTCTCCCATTTTCTCCCTAAACATCTACCCCAACCCCACTCAGGGCGGAATCTAGCCTGTCTGATCTGGGGGTGCAGTAAAAGAAGTAACGGGGCCTGCTTTCCAAACTAAAAAACAGTACATAATGAACTGCTACTATAAATTAACAAAGACAATAAACTAGGTAATGCTAGCCAAATGAAGTGTACAGGAACCCTTTCCACACTACATTGTGCAGACTTTGCTGCACTACACACCACACCACCATAGATAAAGCAGCTAGATCTTTGGAGGTCGCCTCTCCTCGTTTTTTTGTCTCATCGCCCCCCCCCCCCCCCCCAGATCATCCTGAGGGGGGAGACAACCTCTGTTGCCTGTCAATGTTACTAAAACAATCTGCTCTGTTTACAGTGCAGAGATAAGCAATCCTCCTCTGGACCATGCTGTTATGGGATTCCTGCACTACACACAGAACTCCACCAAAACAGTGGTGTTGTTAGGATTCTTAAAGATCTGGGGCACCACTTGGCACTAAAATGACTAGAATAATGCGATGCCCGTGGCATGCCATTGCAAATGGTGGGTATGCAAAGTAGGAGAGGCTTACACCTATAAAATATGCTTAAAGTTTTTTAAGCCACTGTGATTCCTTATGCCGCGTACACACAAGCGGACTGTCCGAAAGAAAAAGTCAGACGGAAGCTTTTCATCGAATATACCGATCGTGTGTAGGCCTCATCGGACTTTTTTTCTCGAAAAATCTGACTGACCTAGAAATAGAACATGTTCTAAATCTTTCCGACAGACCCAATTCCTATCGGGAAAACCGCTCGTCTGTATGCTGGTCCGACGGACCAAAAAAGATGCATGCTCTGAAGCAAGTACGAGACGGAAGCTATTGGCTACTGGCTATTGAACTTCCTTTTTCTAGTCCCATCGTAAGTGTTGTACGTCACCGCCTTCTGGACGGTCGGACTTGGGTTGACCGTGTGTAGGCAAGACCGCTTGAATGGAAATCCATCAATCCATCCAGTTACGTTGGAGAAACCTTTGAAGTTTATTACAATGGCTAAACCGGTCGTGTGTATGCGGCATAAGAGATACATATAAACCTCAGCACAATAATTTTTACAAACTGAAATTGTTCCAATACATTTGCTTTTCTGCACACAGAATATAGACAAAGAACGAGCACTTTTGTCCGAGCCTACCTTAAAGTGGTTGTAAAGCCTAAACATTTCTTACCTTAATGCATTCCTTGCATTAGGGTAAAAAAATCTTTAGGTGTCATCATCCCCCCTCACTCCCCTCTTTTACATACCAGAGCCCTCATTCGATCCAGCATCATGCACATTTGAAGCTCTTCTCTCCCCCTTAATTCCACATCTTGCCGGCTTTGCTGGGGCACCAGTAGTCCTTGGCTCCCAGTGCTGCCAATCAAAGCCAGTGATGAGGGAGCTGGGGTCAGGGCTGGACGCAGCAGCAGGGCTCGGGTGCCAACACGCACGAGTGCACCCATGGGACAGGGGGGAGGGGCCAGGAGCACCAGCGGGGGACCCGAAAAGAGGAGGTTTGCGGCCTCTCTGTGCAATTCTATTGCACAGAGCAGGTAAGTATAGACATGTTTGTTATTTTTTAAAATTATTTTACCTTTACATTCACTTTAAAGAAGAACTTAAAATAGTAAGGGACTCCTTAGCAACCAGCAACTGTTGAGACAATGAACAGTTTGGTCAACAGTTTGTAATTACAATATAGCATATAGGGGTCAAGGGTATATAATGTACAAAGTGCAGTGGTCAAAATTATGTCATGTACAGCCCAGCGTACAGAGCGTTGTGGTTAGCAGGTATGTATTGTACATTCAAGAGTACAGATGCAAAGGCCATGAGTACACAAGATTCAACATGTACCACACAGCACAGCATACAGAGTTTGGTCAGGAGCATGTAATGTGTACTGTACATTATGTAATCCTTCCGCAATCTGTATTCTGTGTTTGACATTGCATTCTACTAATCATTACCCTATATGCTGCACTTTACATGATATAATTTTTACCCCTGCTTTCTTTACACTAGGCTGTGCATTACATACTCCTGACCATTGCGGTCTGCAATCTGTGTCATACATTACATACTTCTGACTTCAGAGCTCTGTATACCGTAGTGTACTTTGCACACACATTGCTGCAGTTTGAGCATACAGAGTGGAGAGGATTATGTAATGTATAGCCTTGCATTAATTCTCCACTGCTCACCTCTGCGCCATTCTTCCACAGCTCACCTCTACGCCCCTGTCCACGCCTCATCTTATCCCCCACCACAGCTGTGCACCCTCCATCCACAACTGTCCTCTGCGCTCCCGTCTACAGATCTTATTTGTGTCCCCAGTCCACTGCTTACCTTTGTGGCCCCTATCCACTGCTCACATCTGTGTCCATGTCCACAACTCACCTCTTTGTCCCTTTCCCTCACCTTCACGTCCCCTGTCCACATTTTACTTCTGCACCTGCCATCCACAGCTCAACTCTGCACCCCCTGTCCACAAATCACCTCTGCAGCTATTCCACAAAAAATTCTCCCCCCTTCCACATCTCACTTCTGCACCCCCTTCACAGCTCACCTCTGAACCCCTATCCACAACTCTCCTTTTTTATCCAACAAACAGCACTTTTACTGCTCTGCCTCTCTCATGCATTAGCAGTGTATAAGGAAGCCATGGCCAGCTGGCAGAGTCAACACACAGGGAACCAGTCGAGAAATTTAAGGCAAGTGTACTGGGTGCCAGCAATAGCATCACTCAGGGCCCTGGGTCTCAGGGGTCTTCTGCAGTGAGGCGGCCAGCAGGATGGGGAGGAGTAGGAACACAGCATCCAAAGCAGCCTGGGGGTTGCCAATGAAATCTAGGGGGGGGGGGGATGAAGCCCACCCCAGCACCCCACCTAGATTCAACCTTGACCCCACGTATTACTTTTTCCCCTCTCTTCACTCTTGACCTCTCTTCTACAACAGGACATCACGCCCTTGCTCCTCTCTAGACTGACATGACAGCTTCTGTTAAACATTACTGCTAAATGAGCTGATTTTGGTGTATGTACTATGTACCACTATCTTTGTTATCAATGTCTGGTCTCTATAACCACATACTAAGTACCACTGTCTTCATTTCCTTGGACTGTCTGCCCTGTGACATGTAAGGTTGAGCTGCAACTATATTTTTTTTTTTCAAATTCTTTATTTATATAAAGGGTGTTGGAGAATACATAGTTACATCGCATTTAAACATTTACAAATACATCTATTCAATACTTAATATTTGCTTTTAGTATTATCTTAAAGTTCCTTAGTCTCTACATAAACATTCATAGGTTATACCCTTATAATTTTACCTAAATTAGGACCTCGGTACTACAAGGCTTATTCCCAGTATCTTATTCCTTATTTAATTCTCCAATCCTCCCTTTAGTTCCTTTTATTAAATACCCCAAACCCTACCAAAACCAAAAAAAAAAAAAAAAAAACCCTCTCCTACTCCTCCTCCTCCTATTCCCCTCCGCACGGCGAGATACAAAGTAGTTCTACATAAGACATTCTCATTCTTCTGTTCTATCTTCCATCTTTCTCTTCCCTTCTTCTGAACATACAAATCGGTCCCATATTGACCAAGTTTGTACATATTGTTCTTTTCTATTTTGGGCTGCGTGGACCAAGTCTTCTATAGCTCCAATTTCTCTAACTTTATTAAGCCACCTTGCAATAGAGGGTAGTCTTGTATCTCTCCAACACATAGTAACACGGGTCTTGGCAGCATTTACCAAGTGGCACAACACGGACTTTTTATATGCTTGCATCGGGATCTGTGAGCAGTGGAGCAGAAAAAAAGTGGGATCATCTGGTATTAAGAAATCTGTAAGTTTTTGGGAGATTTTCTGAACCTCTAACCAATATTTTCTGATCCTAGTACAAGACCAAAAGATATGAAGGAGTGTTCCCTCCTCTTTCCCGCATCTCCAGCATCGATCTGAAGTTTCTGCTGTAAATTTACTGAGCCTCGACGGGGTGTAATACCATCTAGTTAGCAATTTGTAATTTAATTCCTGTGTCCGTGTATTTATTGACGAGTTCATTGCCAAGTAAATGATCTTCCTACGTTGAGTTGGATTAAAAGTTCTATTAAGATCTCTTTCCCACTTACTAATGGATGGTAGCACAAACTCCTCCGACGGGGTATTTATCAATGTATAAATCTTAGAGATCACCCGAGTGAGAGGTTCCTTCTCCTCACAGTATAATTCGAATACCGTAAGTTGACACCGATAGTTTATTGGTGGTCCCAAAGTCCCTAAGAAGTGGCGAATTTGTATTGCTTGCCAAAAAGTTACTTCATAATCCCCTCCTGGTTTAATCAGTGCTGCAATTGTTGGCCAAGCCTCCAATTGCACAAAATATGACACTTGAAACCCTCCCTTCTCCTCCAGTTTACTAAATGCTCCCTTTTCCATTCCTGGTTGGAATTTGGGGTTTCCCAATATAGGGTACAGAGGTGAGTGGCTCGAGGAAAATCTAGGAATACTGCAAAACTTAGCACAAATTCATAGTGTAGGTCCTATAATAGGATGTTTTCTAAGGGTGGGGGGTAACTCATTGTAACACCAGGGTGCTCTACGTAGAGGTACGGGGCTCAGCTGTTGTTCCATGTCTACCCATTGCTTAAATTCCCCATGTCTACACCAATCCACTAATCTCCCCATATGAGCCGCTTGGTAGTACTTGAATACATCCGGGACAGCTACCCCCCCATAACACTTGGGTATCGTCATTACTCTTCTACTAATCCTAGGACTTTTCTTTGCCCATATAAATTTCGAAAAAAGTTTACTTATCTGATGAAAAAAAAACACCGGGATAGTAATGGGTAACGTTTGAAAAAGATACAAAAATTTTGGTAGGATACACATCTTGATAGTGTTACAGCGGCCAAACCACGAGTGTAATCCGTGTTGCCACTTGTCTAGTAGTGACCGTACTGAATTATATAATGGTATAAAATTTACCGTGAAAGTATTTCCTATATTTGATGGTACATATGTACCCAAATAATTCAGCACCGCAGGTACCCATTTAAAATTGAAATTTGGTTGTATGGCCTTTTGTATTGGAGGTGACAGCCTCACCCCCATCGCTTCTGATTTTGCGTAGTTAATTTTTAAATTTGATAGGTCTCCATAGATCTTAAATTCTTTCATAAGATTGGGCAATGAGATAAGCGGGTTAGACATGGAAAACAGCATATGCTGACACTTTATAGTTCTTATTTCCCAAGCATACCCCCTGGATATCTGGGTTTTGGCGAATGTTGTTAAGTAAGGGTTCTAACGTAAGCGCGAACAATAATGGTGACAGCGGACATCCTTGGCGCGTGCCATTTGTAATTTTAAAAGGTTTTGAAAATACTCCGTTTACCTTAACTGATGCTTGCGGTGTAGTATAGCAACTATATTTTTTTTTAATAAAAACTTGAATCTTAAAAGAAACACAAAATATTTAGCTAATGTAATGTTTTAGCTTCTACCAAAAACAAAATAATCAGTGTGATCTGACCCATTAGAATTTTCTTCTTTTGCTTACAGAAAACTCTTCCAACATTTCCAACCAGCACTCAGATACAAGTTAAAGTTATAAATTTGGGAACTCAAAATTTGACTGTTAACTTTAGAGAAACTCAGCCTCCTAATTTCTCCACGGTTGTGGACCCACTACAGGTATGATGTTACTTTCATTCTACACTTGCTTATAAGAAATTACAAATATAATTTATGTTTGCAAATTCTGACTTCTGACTACTGAATAACCCTTATATTAGGGTTATAGGTCAGTAGGGCATTTCCTACTGTAGAGTTTTGGTGGTCTGTATTATTGTCCTAGTTCTTAACATAAGGAGTATACAGGTCACTTTTGCCTGCTTGTTAAAAGCTAAGCAACTCCAGTTCCAGTGGTGGCCTCTGGGAACTTATGTTAAACAGATAATTCTTTAGAACAATAAGAAATTTATAATAAAATTAATATGATTTGCAGAAAAATACAGCCCACAAATTGTCTTTTTTATAGCAAATCCTACTGCTAGAAATCTCCTTCATGTCTTGCAGGTCATGTTTCCATTTCTTAGGTTTTATAATGTGTCCTAAGACAGTAGTTAGGACTATTAAATAACCCTCTGTAGAGATAAACATTTACGAGAACAGAATATTGTATTGAACACAGACAACGTATCTACAGCAATTGGACACGCCTTAGAGTGTCATGTGACTAGTCTGTCTGGAAAGCCGGCTTACCTTGCAGTTTAGTAAAAGTGATGTATTTTGTTTTTGAAATTCTTAATAAAAAAGAATTAAAAAAAGGTGAGGAAACTTTTTGAAGAACCCTTCTATATATTTAACAAAACATTTGTGTGATAAGCAAATGGCAGTAAACAATAGCAATTGCATAAATCAATTTATATTCTAACCACGTGACATAAACAAATCACTTAATTCTAATAAAGAATTGTATTTCATACCTACTTCTCAACCATGTATTATGAGTGTATTTTTATATGATATAAAGATGATATAAAGATAGTGTACATAAATAGTCTTATTCAGAAATCCAGAGCAAGAAGCAATGTTGATGTGCAAAATGCTGTAATCAGATTTTGGATTAATAAATGTCAGATGTCAGATGATCACATGAACCTGTGCTGGGCACATGTAGGAATGTGATTTGAAGCTTTCACAGAGATATAGACTCTCCCCACTTCACAGCACTGGATGCCTGAGCAGCCAATCCCTATGTACTTGGTTGTTTGGGAATATTATGCTTTGCACGTCACCATTGCCCTTTGCACCACCTAAATCTGAAAATGCTATTAGTTACCTTTTCAATTTGTACAGCTCCTATGCAACACTAGAATTAAATTATCTTCCACTGACAAATATTTACATTTCTGTAGCCTAAAAAAAATACAGTAAATCATGAATAATCCTTGAATTTTATCTTTTTAAATGACAAATCAATGCTTTTTCTTTGCTGTCCACCATTACACATTTACCCAAAATGTTTCAAAATCCCTCATTTTTATTTAGGCAGGTGACTACAGGGCTCTTCAATTGTCTAGTGAAATGGATGTGAACTATGGAAATGGCACCTACCCTTTAAGTTTTGCTAACCTTTCAGGGGGGAAAAGATACACCTTTATCATCTCAAATCAAAATGGACTGTCCTCAAACTTGGTAAGTAGTAAACAACCTGTGAAAAAGAAGAAACAAACTCTGTGCTCATTCTGACCTTCCTTTTTTTAAACGTAATAAGTTGCTGTACACCCGTCCTCTAATACTGTGGAGGAAAACAGTGTACGGAGGAATACCCGGATGAGCAGAAGTATATAATAATTGAAAAAGCGCTAGGGCCCTTCTTATTTTTATAAGGGGTCATATGAAATCTGATTGAGTGTTACTCAGGAAGAGTGAGACGTGTGGAATTTGGGAACATAGGCACCGATTACATTAGTGGAAAGCAACGCATCTTTGAAATGGGGCTCTTTATTACACAGGAAAATGTATATGATTTATTTGTGGACTTTAGCACAGTATATGGACTTTGCCCTTTAGATCACAGTTGGATGATAGTTTCTTGTGACACACTTATTATTTTTTAAACATTAGCACTTTGTGTGAATGGAATTGGTTTATATAATAGGAATTATATTTCAAAGAAACTGAGTTTTTTTAGAAGATTAGTGAAGCATTACATGGGTTGCATTTATGTATTCACAGATATGTTTAGCAATTTTTTTGACATAAGGTATTTGTTTTAGTGTTGCACCATTATAAATATATAATAAACAACCTGTACTGTGTGCATGCTCAATGCATTGGAGATGACAAATTGATGATTATTTCTGTATTGACATGTTTCAATGTGCGTTAGATTTTTCGACACATTTCTTGATAAAACTTTGTTCAAAATATACTCTTTATATGTTAAAATAGTGCCTTTTTTGTTAAATGCAGGCTGAAGACATAACCAGCAAACCAGAACAAGGAAGCAATGCTATAAGGTCAGATTTTCAAAACTACTATATAGCTATTGCCAATGCCATTAGAATGAGGTTAGAACATGGTATATGCTAAAAATTGGTGCGGGTGATTCCTGCTTTATGCCATACAGCAGGATTAGGTGGACGGTGAGTCCCCCACCAGACCCACTTTCACATGGTGGCAGGGCCAAGGGGTAAGCAAAAGAGGTGGCTGCCTTGGGTGCTTAAGCAGGAGGAGGAACAAAAAGGGCAAGGCGGTGCACATTGGCCTTTTCACCTGGGGCAATAAAGGACCTTGATCTGACTTTGCACAGTGGTAATGTAGCTCATTTACTATCCCCACTTGTATTATTCAGTTCTAAGGACTACAATAAAGTCCAGTTTTCATGGTACACCGTATTCTTTTTAAAATCATTTTATTTTACAGTAAGATTCTTAATAATTCTCAAACCCTTTTTCATATACTGTCTAGTAAGCCAATTCTACCTTTGTTTTACTATAAATATTTTAACGTTCAGTCATATATTCATAACTTCACTAGTTGTATTTGTTTCCGACTTTTTTTAATAGCATAGCTGGCCTGGCGTTAGAGCTGTGTGAATTGTGGTAGGCACTAGGTACTTTTTATCACACTCTTTCCTACTCTATCTGCTTTGGAAAAGCCACCTTACAACTGCTTGGACCTTAAAAGAAGGGTGCATACCCCGAAAATTGTCCTGAAAATGTATCATGGACTGCATGAATACGCTTATGCAATATACATCAAAAGTTGTACTATTAATCATTAAAAAGCAGTGCTAAAGCTCCAGTCAAGTGCTTTACCTAAGCTTAGAACTGCAATCTGGGTCAATTAAGTCATCAGACTGCTGCAGGATACAGAGAATATCCTTTGTCTCCTCTCCACCACTGATCAGGCTTCAACATTGTGACTTTGCAGCAGTCAGAAAGTGAGGAGTTGCAGCAGAGGGTGGCCAATCCGGGTGAGATAATAAGGGTTGATATACTAAAGGCAAATACACTGTTCATTTTGCAAGAGAAGTTGCACTTTGCAAGGGAATTTTCCCCAGAGTTTAGTAAATGAGTTGAAGCTCTGTTGACTTCCATCATCTGCTCATGCGCAAGCAAATATGCTGTATTTTTTTCTTTGCATGTGATTGGGTATTTTTTGCAAAGTGAAATTTCACCACGTTCATTAAACTTTGCAGAAAATTCCCTTGCAAAGTGCAGCTTTCCTTCCAAAGTGAATAGCCTATTTGCCTTTAGTAAATCAACCCTAATGTGTGCATATAGAGAAGAACTGCACAAGCCCATCTCTAGGTCAGATTGTTAATCCAGAATGCAGATGTTGACCATGGATTATGCCTGAACAATGATAGCACCATAATTCTGCAGAGGAAATCAGATGAAGACATTGTTAGAGGGAGGACTGTTATCTCTCAGAGAGGTAATACATGACTGTAAGTGTTACACATTGCTTAGCATGCATGAACTTAACATGAAAAATTTATCTAACACTTGGATAGCTTTGTTCTTCCATTTGTCATTGAATTTAAATTTGAAATTCCAGCATTTTTAAAAATTAGGACTACCACATCTGTTCGGCTTCCCCAGGTTTAATATTGCAAGTGTGATCTCTATAACTGTTCCATTTGTGGTGAGATAGCTATAACTTACAATCTCAGTAGCATTGACAGACATTGACACAATCCAAATGGCATCTTGTAGATCATAGAAAGCTTTAATCAAAAACTTGTGCAGATCTTGACAAATGAAGATCAGATAGGTCAAAAAATCATAATATGTATAGCTTCAGCAATTATAGGTTCTCCGAACTGAAACTAAAGACACAGCAAAGAAGGGTGGCATTAACTGTACAGAGCATCTGCTAGCTACGGAGTGAGGAAGGGGCACAATTATTTAAAGGCAAACAAACAGCAATGTATGTGTAACATGATAACATCTACAACAAAGGTTCAGTTATATGCCATTTATCATAATGCATAGGTTTTCTGCTCAAAAAGTCAGACTACACTGCATGGACATGCCAGCTGAACAACTTTTGGTACCTACTGGAATTGAAGCAGTACCTCTCTAAAAGATTATTTTCACAATTTGTTCTTGCAGGTTTATTAATAATCTTCAAGAAAGAATCAACATAACAGTGGATGTTACAAGCCTTGGTGAGATTTCCCCGTTCAGCTTTTCCAATTACACTATGCAAAATTTGGGAGTGTAAGTACATTCATTTTAGATCTGCATAACTGAAAGCTATGTAAAATAGTTTTCTTTTGTAAAATGATAATACTTTTTTTCTGCACAATAAAAGAGTAAGATACACATAGCAGTCTCCATTCTAGCACAAACTGTAGAAAAAAATGAAAAATGAAAAAATAGGGCGCACCAACCTTGCACATTACCCAAGTATTGTTTATTGGTATAAAAAGAAAGAAAATATACTTACAAACCAGTCTTTCTACAGTGTTTCCATTGGGTTTTCCCTGACCCCAGGAGGGCAACATCCGCCGCCGTCACATCATTTTTGAGCGCAGGAGATTTTGTTTAGTAATAAAACATGTAGAGTTAAATCGTTTTTTTGTCATTAATTTAAAGGGTATATCCGGTCAACACTTTTTTCTAAGTTCTAAATAGAATGACCAAAGGTCAAAACCCCTGTCAGGTTCATACCGCTATCTGGAGCTCAGTTAGAGAGATTTACCCTCACTTCCTGTCACACTGACTATGTTTTACCAGATAGGAAGTGAGGGGAACACTCCAACAGCAACACAAATAGAAATAAAACATGTTTTTGTTTAGGAGATTAGGAAAATAATAAGATCATGTCAGATATTTATTTCTGTCTGATGTTCCTGTTGCAGATTTTCTCTGACTTCCTTTCCTATGTAATTGTTATCAGCAGGACAGAAAGTGAGGGTAAACTTTTCTGACAGAGCTCCGTATAACAGTAGAAACCAGACAGGAGTTCTCATCCTTCCCCACGCTATACAATACTATTTTTGCAGATACTTTTAGAACATATTACTGGTGTATTGTAAAGCTGCTTGGCATAAAACAACATACACAGAAAAAAATCTGAATTAAAAAAAAAACAAAATTAGGCTGCGAAGATGTACTGTATATATGGCACCTGATGTATCACTTCCATGTTGACTACTTTAATCCCCTTCACGCCAGCAGTATGCAAATATGCGGCTGCATATTTGTATACCTCCCTTTGTGCTGGGAGCGCGCTGCATGATGCGCTCCCAGCACAGTAACCAGGGTCTCACCAAGAGCCCCAGACCCTGTTCTAACAGTTGGGACCTGGAACAGCTGGTCACCAGTTTGCTGTGTTCACCAGTTCACCTGTTTGCTGTGTTAGCCTGCCCCCCCCCCTGTTTTCTGTCTCTGAATGCACAAGAGATATACATTGTATCACCTGGATGCACAAAGTAGTGCTAACACATATCAAAATGGCAAATTTGGGCTCAGGCATTTAGACTTGTTTTACCCTTATGCCGCGTACACACGGTCGGACTTTTCGTCTACAAAAGTCCGACAGCCTGTCCGACAGACTTCCGGCGGACTTTCGGCGGACTTGCAGCAGACTTTCTAACGAACGGACTTGCCTACACACGACCACACAAAAGTCCGACGGATTCGTACGTGATGACGTACACCGGACTAAAATAAGGAAGTTCATAGCCAGTAGCCAATAGCTGCCCTAGCATGGGTTTTTGTCCGTCGGACTAGCACACAGACGAGCGGATTTCGGGTCCGTCGTAGTTACGACGTAAAGATTTGAAGCATGTTTCAAATCTAAAGTCCGTCGGATTTGAGGCTGAAAAAGTCTGCTGAAAGTCCGGAGAAGCCCACACACGAACGGATTACCAGCCAGCTTTAGTCCGTCGGCGTCCGTTGGACTTTTGTAGACGAAAAGTCCGACCGTGTGTACGCGGCATTAGGCGTGAAGGGGTTAAATAACTTTTTTAAAGTATATATGAGCTTGTACTTATTCATTTGTGTAGTTGCTTATAGTGACCTTTTTAAGTCTACAGTCTTACCTGCAATGCTATTATATTCTACATGCTGAGAGCCACTGATTTTTTTTTCAGCAAAAATATATTATCGATTTTTTTCTGAATGTATAATAAATAAATATTTGGAAAAGGTTCATTAAATCAGAATTCCGGCCAGCCCAACAGCACAACAGCACAGCCAGTTTCTGAGCTTCTCTGCAGAAAAGGCAGCTAAGCAATGCATCTGGTTCCAGGACTAACCCCAGTCTGTTCCTGAACAATGAAGAGCTACAGCACATTGATAATTCCTGACCTTCCTGTTCCAGGCTGAGCATTACTGTGAAAGAAATTACAAAAGGTCGACATAAAGAAACTACTCGTACTATTTCTATGTAAAAATATACTGTATCTAACCATAGGCGTGCCCACGGGGTGTGCCGGGTGTGCCCAGGCACACCCTAATCATCCCTGTGCTCTCACTGCTAGTGCTAGTTGTGACTGCTGCGAGCCTGCGACATTGTCTGTGTAGCTCATGTCACCACTGGGCAAGCAAAAACATCTGTGTGCTGCGAGTGGGATGTGATTAAGCAGGGACTAGGGAGTCGCCGGGACCACGGCCGCGGAGTAATCCAGCCGCATTTCCCGATGGGTCTTCTGTAGTTCCGGCTGCAGGTTCCACAGGTGGTGGCGGAGTGATATACATCTGCACTCCGCCCACCCACAGCCTCTTCTCTCTCCCTTGGAAGAAGCAGCGGAGCCTAAGCCTGGATATCGGCAGGCGGGTGGCTCAGTGAGGTGAGCAGTGAGACAGCACTGAGCAGGGCAGGCAGCCAGACACACGATGGACCAAAAAAAGCAACTCGATATGAACTCTGCCTGACTTGTCAGCAAGAAAGTAAGTGTGCATTTATTTATATATATATATATATATATATATATATATATATATATATATATATATATATATATATATAAGGAGCCAGTATCCTGCAGGGGGGAGAAGAAGAGAAGTTCTCTCTGAGAGTTTCTGCTGATGAAGATGCCGCTGAAGAAGAGAGATTCTGGCAACCAACTCGGTCCAGCCCTGCCCCCTCCCCTTCAGAGCAGGAGGAGGGGGGGTTGAGGGGGAATTGTTATCATTCTTTGTGACTGTGTGTGTTGATTGAGTGAGGGCCGGTGCCAGCATAAGACACAGTGAGAGAGAATAGTGTGTCCCCTCCATGTGTCCTCCTGTCACACTGTCTGT
Source organism: Aquarana catesbeiana (assembly GCF_042186555.1). NCBI lineage: Eukaryota > Metazoa > Chordata > Amphibia > Anura > Ranidae > Aquarana > Aquarana catesbeiana. Next base: position 269,651,868 of record NC_133325.1, on the reverse strand, counting down.
CCTCCTTATGTTAGTCTGCCCCCTACTCTTGTTATCCTGCCAATCTCCTGTCACACTGCCCAGGTACCCCCCCATCCTGCAATACTGCCCAGATACCTCCCTCCTGCAATACTGCCCAGGTACCCCCCTCCTGTAATACTGCCCAGGTACACCCCTCCTGTAATACTGCCCAGGTACCCCCCCCCCCTGTAATACTGCCCAGGTACCCCCCCCCTGTAATACTGCCCAGGTACCCCCCTCCTGTAATACTGCCCAGGTACCCCCCTCCTGTAATACTGCCCAGGTACCCCCCTCCTGTAATACTGCCCAGGTACCCCCCCTCCTGTAATACTGCCCAGGTACCCCCCTCCTGTAATACTGCCCAGGTACCCCCCTCCTGTAATACTGCCCAGGTACCCCCCTCCTGTAATACTGCCCAGGTACCCCCCCTCCTGTAATACTGCCCAGGTACCCCCCCCCCCTGTAATACTGCCCAGGTACCCCCCTCCTGTAATACTGCCCAGGTACCCCCCTCCTGTAATACTGCCCAGGTACCCCCCCTGTAATACTGCCCAGGTACCCCCCCCCCTGTAATACTGCCCAGGTACCCCCCTCCTGTAATACTGCCCAGGTACCCCCCCTGTAATACTGCCCAGGTACCCCCCTCCTGTCACACTGCCCAGGTACCCACCCTCCTGTAATACTGCCCAGGTACCCCCCCTCCTGTCACACTGCCCAGGTACCCCCCCTCCTGTAATACTGCCCAGGTACCCCCCTCCTGTCATACTGCCCAGGTACCCACGCCTGTAATACTGCCCAGATACCCCCCTTCTGTCACATTGCCCAGGTACCCCCTACTCCTGTAATACTGCCCAGGTAAACCCTCTCCTGTAATACTGCCCAGGTAAACCCTCTCCTGTAATACTGCCCAGGTAAACCCTCTCCTGTAATACTGCCCAGGTAAACCCTCTCCTGTAATACTGCCCAGGTAAACCCTCTCCTGTAATACTGCCCAGATACCCCACTCCTGTCACACTGCCCAGGTGCCCCCCCACTCCTGTAATACTGCCCAGATACCCCCCTCCTGTAATACTGCCTAGGTACACCCCTCCTGTAATACTGCCCAGATACCCCCCCTTCTGTCACATTGCCCAGGTACCCCCTACTCCTGTAATACTGCCCAGGTAAACCCTCTCCTGTAATACTGCCCAGATACCCCCCCTTCTGTCACATTGCCCAGGTACCCCCTCTCCTGTCACACTGCCCAGGTACCCTCCCCCTGTCACAATGCCCGCCTCCTATCACAATTCTAGGTCCCCCTCTCCAATTACAATGCAAAGGTGCCATCTGTGTCCTAGCAAAGAGTCACTTGAGTTCCTGTGCCCCACCCTAGGTGTAAGCTGTGTGTTCAGCTCATACTGCACACTGGAACAGTGCTTGCAGAGCACCGGCATTCATTTAAATTTGTCACTGTCAGTGGGTACTACACCTACTAAAACCAACAGAGGGTGTAATTGAATCTGCGGCATGTAAATGTATAAAAAAAATAAAAAGTGTGTGTGTATATATGTGTATATATATATATATATATATATATATATATATATATATATATATATATATATATATATATATATATATATATATTATGCGTACACACACGCATGTGTGTTTAAGCTTCGGTTAAGGGTGCACACCCTAATGCAACAGGCTGCGCACGCCTATGTATCTAACAATGTTTTAATGTTATCTGACTGGATTTAATAGAACATTTTTAAACGTCTAGAGTTAAGTTAATTAATTAGGAATAATTATATAGTATATGATATAGTATGGCTGAACTGCAGCATCGTACAACATACTTAAATGTAGATATTTTCCTGATTAATGAGCACGATTTACAGATTAAAATGACACCAGAGGTCAACATTAACCATAAGAATTAAACCACAAATAACCATCCTGTACAGAATATTATACTGTAACATACATGCTCACATTTACACTTTAAGAAAAACTGTGACATTACTTATGTGTGTTTTATATCATAATTTTTGTGCTTAAATTGGCTGTGTTTTTTTGTACAGAAAAAAAATAAAAGTTATTACTGAAACCGGGAAGAGTTGCACTGTGGACTCTATGAAGTTTGGTTTTGGAAGCTCTTACACAATAATCATCAATGAAGTAAGTAACTTACATTTCTTGTGTTCAGCAATGATGATTGAGTGTATCTGCTTCTATCTACAGTAGCTGTGCGCATCTGATTTATTGTTTTTTCTTTAGTGAGTAGATATACCTTTTATCTTGTAGAGCGAAAAAGAAAGATTAGCATTGACATTTCAGCCTTATTCAACCAATCGGCAACTTTTAGGTTTTTACATCATAGTAGTTGTATTAGTTGTAGTAGCAATAGTTGTTGTAGCAGTAGTAGCAGCCTACTATTAGTGTCTGTCACATGACCACATTTCAAGCATTAGGTGACATGATCTCTGCTGATTGAAATTGCTTGAGACCTACATTTAGGCAAAGCTGGCCAGTTGATCTGATTCTGCTGTAAGCCAGCTACGTCCTACATGTAACAGAAAGTTAAGGCCCGGTAACCCCTAGTGACTCAGATACATTAGAAGTGTAACCGCCCTTGTGGCCGGTTCGGCTAAGCCTCAGAGTCCCATAAGGGCTTTCCAGAAAGTTCAGATATAAGAGGGTTGGTAACCTAGGTCATATCTGCGGCTTACCATTACATAGTGCAGCATCAGAAGGAAAACTCCTTGACTCGAGAATGCTTTGTATTTTTGAGAGCTCCAGCCCCTGTACAAGAGGTTAATACTCTACCTGTCCAGTGAGATGCTGCATCCACTTCAACTAATGAAAGACCCAAGAGGTTTACTCCACGGTGATGCAGTGCCCTTTCTTATATAGATCAATTGCTTCTTGCTTGCAGAAACCATACCTCCCAAATGTTTGAGATGAGAATGAGGGAAACCTATAAGCAAAAGTATGTAGACATAGAACACACCCCAGCCACACACCCTTAAAGGAGCATTATACCACTACTTTTCCTTTATACTGGATTTGAAATTTACAGATGCAGCAATTTAGAAATTGGATGAAAGGTTTAGCACTGGGAAACACTTTTTGAAAGATAACAAGCATTTTATATACAGAAATATAGATCAAACCAAAATGAGGGACAAATGAGTAGGAAACAGGGACAGAGGGACTTTGTTCGAAATCAGGGACAGTCCCTCAAAATCAGGGACAGTTGGGAGCTATGCAGAAACCATTAGCCGTCTCACTCACTCTTCATCCTAGCATATTACAAACAAAGAATGTCCAGTTATTTAACAGCTTTACTTCAACAGAATTTTCAACAAATAACCTTGTCGTCATAAGGAGGCATTTTTTTTTTTGTAATCTTTATTTTTATTTTATATAATAAGAAAAAGAACATACATACATATAATCTATGGTCATTCTTACCACAGAACATTGCATTTTTCCAGTGTAGACCAATATGTTGGTATAAAAACAAGATTTATAACAAATTGTAATACGTAGGGGTAAGGGCGGGAGGGGAAAGGGGGGAGAGGGATTAAATCATCTCCGAACTTTATTACATTGCTAAACAGTCATATTGAGTCCTAAGAGGGGGCCCCGCCGTATCAGCTTGGCCGGACCTATCCCCCTCAGCCCTCCATTTTAGTACAGGAGGGAGGGGCCTCTTTTTTATTCAGTGCCCTAGGATGCCCACCGGGCGGATTCCCCGGAAGGGGGGCCATAGGCCTCCAACTAACCTTCGCCTAAGGGGAGCGCCCCCTGGGCATCCACTGGGTCAGTGCGGACATAGAGGTGCCTACGTTGCCAGGCAGAGCCCCTGACCAATACGTCTAAACAAGTAACAACTCTATTATTTAATAAAGGAGATACAAAACTTGTCTGTAGTCGCTAGCGACGCATAACGTCTCATATGAGCCTTCAGCTATATACCTTGTGAACCATGCATTAGGAAAGAAAGAAAAGGCCAACACCCTGTGCAATCAATGGGGCGTTGAAACATTCCACTCAGGTACGCACGTCACCACCAACAGGCCTCCTTAGCTTCAAGGAGGGCTCCGCTAACTCCAACAGCGCGACATCCAGGCTAGAGGATACCGGATTAGTGTCGATGATGAATCTCCGCCACTGAGCCCAAACACCATCAAAGCGCTCACTCCTATCTTTGCACCTCGCCACCCACTCCTCCGCCTCTCTGATATCATCCACCTTCTGTAGCCATTCTTTTAAGGTAGGGACCTGTGGGCGCTTCCAATAGAGAGGTACAAGCCTTTTAGCGGCATTTAGTAGATGAGGAAGGGCGCTTTTTTTGTAATGGCTTAGAGGAAGGGTGGGGAGGTGCAAGAGGAAATGCTCGGGGGAGAACGGGATCTCAATCTGCAGGGCATTTTTAATGGTAGTCTGTACTTCCATCCAGAAAGACCTAATCATTGGGCATTCCCACCATACATGAAGAAGGGTGCCTTTCTGACTGCAACCTCGCCAGCATCGGTCCGAAACCGAGGGGTAGATACGTGCTATGACAGCCGGTACTCGGTACCAGCGAGTTAGAAGCTTGTAGTTAGTTTCCTGCGTTCTAGACTCTATGGAGCTAGAGTGTGCTAGTTTATACATGTGTAGACGTTGTTCTGGCGTGAACTCCACCCCTAGGTCTCGTTCCCATTCCCTTATGAAAGCTGGCTTACCAGCGGTGGGAACCGAGCCCAGTAGCCTGTATAGCTCAGAAATCAAATGAGGAGTTGGCTCTTCTTCTGTGAAAAGGCTTTCTAGTGTGGTGATGGTGTCTAGCCCTCTCATTGGGGTCCCTTCTGTTGCAATAAAGTGTTGGAGTTGCTGGTGCCTCCACCAGTCCATAGGGAATCTGCCGTGGCTATTCCGCAAGGCGTCTAGGGGTATCAGTTTGCCCTTATCCACAAATTTACCATAACTATAATTGCCGTCTGACACCCACGTACCGAAAAAGGTTTTCTGCTCCCCAGGAGGGAACCACTTATATCCTCCCAAAGGTGCCAATGGGGAGCCCGGGGGCACCAAAGCACACAGGGCGTTTGTGCGGTCCCAGACCCGTAGGACATGAATGGTTAGCGGTGAGGTCGTCTGTGAGAGTCCTCTGTGTTCACGGGGCAGCCAGGGTGCGTATGACAGGTCCCGGCCTGCTAAGCTCTTCTCCAAGGAGACCCACATTTTTGAGCCCCCGTGATGACGCCAGTTAAGGATATGTTGGATCGCAATGGCTCTATAGTATCGTCGTACATCCGGGAGGCCCAAGCCACCCATTTCTTTAGCCTTCTGTATTAAAGACACCGCCAGTCTTGGTTTTTTACCATGCCAAATAAAATTAATCATTAGGCTTTGAAGCTGAACAAAGAAGCTCCTGGGGAGGGTGACTGGCAGCATCTGTAAATAAAAGAGCACCCTAGGAAGGATGTTCATCTTGAGTATGCTGAGTTTGCCTAGCCATGTGAAGGAGGTCTTGGTCCAGTTCTGTAAGTCTCTACGCACCATGCTCAAGAGGGTGGGAAAATTAGCCGAGTAGATAGTGTCAAATCGATTTGTAAGTTGGATACCCAGGTACTTAATAGACGTTTTAGCCCAGCTAAATGGGAAAGCTTGTTGCAAGTCAGTAGCCATTTTTATAGGGATGGTGATGGGCAGAATTTCGGATTTCGAAAAGTTTATTTTAAGGTTTGACACATGACCGAAAATTTTTAGTTCCCTCATAAGGTTTGGCAGTGACACTAAGGGCTGGGTCAAATGAAAGAGCACGTCGTCGGCATAGGCCGATAGTTTGTGTTCCGTAGACCCTACTGTTACCCCTCTAATATCAGTGTTTGCCCTTATTGTTCGAAGCAGAGGCTCCAAAGCCAGAGCGAACAGTAGGGGGGAGAGGGGACACCCCTGCCTCGTGCCATTCCGTATGGGGAATCCCAAGGATAGATGGCCGTTCACTTTGACCTTCGCACTGGGGGTCGAGTAAAGCGCCATGATCCATCTCAGCATATGAGGGCCCAGTCCCCAAGCCTCCAGAACTGCCTTAAGGTATGACCAATCGATCCTGTCAAAAGCCTTTTCGGCATCAGTGGACAGAATAAGGTAGGGGGTGGAATTCTTATGGGAACATGCCCATTGTATGAGCTGTATGGCCCGGATGGAATTGTCCCCAGCTTCTCTACCTGAAATAAATCCCGTTTGATCGGGGTGAATAAAGGAGGGCAGGACGTGTTTAAGTCGATTTGCCATGATCTTAGCAAAAATTTTTATATCGACGTTAAGTAGCGATATTGGTCGATAGCTTTGTGGGAGAGTGGGGTCCTTGCCCTCTTTCGGCAGCACTGTGATGTGGGCCAGTAGAGCCTCAGGGGGAATCTGGTGGTTTGTGGCCAAAGAGTTAAAATACCTGCACATATGATTTTGTAGCAGGGGGAGAAACTTTGCATAATACGCTTTGGAGTATCCATCCGGGCCAGGGCTCTTCCCATTAGGTAGGGCCTTCACTGTTGAAATAATCTCCTGAGGGGAAATGGGAGAATCAAGGTCTAGCTGCTGCTCTGGTGTCGGGGGGGGAGTCCAGCTGCGGCGAGGTATTCGCCAATCGCTTTTAGTTTTGCTGACCGTCCTGTGTGTGAGATATCCTTATCTAGGTGATATAATTCTGCATAATAATCTCTAAAGATTGAGGCAATCCCAGAGGAGTGTAATGTGGCTGTACCGTCAGGGGACCGGAGCGAGTGTATGTGGACTGTCATTCTTCTCTTCCGAAGCGCTCTAGCCAGCATTCTGCCGCATTTGTTTCCCTGTTCGTAGTATTTATGTGAAAGGTGGCGTAGTTGTCTGCGCACGCGACGGTCGAGGAGGCGAGAAAACAGCTCCCTCAGTTCAGTCAGCCGTTCGCGGGCGTTAGCATCCCCCTGACGTTTGTGTTTAAGTTCCTCTTCCTGCAAGGCTGTCAGCACCCTCTTGAAGTCTATCTGTCTTTCCCTTTTGAATTTGGAACCCAGGGAGATCAGCTCACCCCTGAGTACCGCCTTATGGCTTTCCCATACCACTCCGTCTGCCATTTCCTCGGACACATTCTCCGCAAAATAGTGTGTGATGGTCTCAGAGACCTTAGCTACCACTGAGGCGTCGTCTAGGAGGTTTTCGTTGAGCCTCCAGGACCAGGCCCTCCGTGTTTCGTCTGGGACCCGCAACACGGCCCACACTGGAGCATGGTCTGAAATAGTGATGTTGCCTATTTCAGCTGACTGCAGCAATTCAAGGGTGTCATGGTCCACACACATAAGGTCTATGCGTGTATAAACGTCATGTACCCCCGAGTAGTAGCTGTAGTCCCTCTCAGATGCATGAAGAGCTCTCCACGTGTCTATAAGAAGGCTATTCTGCAGTGACTTGCGAAAATGCTTGAGGAAGGCTTGGGAGTGAGTGGGGCGGCCATGGGATGTGTCAACGAGCGGGTCCGGGCTCACGTTAAAATCCCCTCCAAGAATTAGGTGACCCTCCCTGAATTCGTTCAATTTATCTAGCACAGAATCAATAAAGGAGAGTTGTTGGGCATTGGGTGCGTAGAGAGTCGCAAATGTAAATTTTTTGTTGGCCAAGACCCCCTTCACGAAGACGTATCTGCCCTGTGAGTCGACCTGAGTCTCTGAAAGTTGGAATGGGCATGACTTATGGAATGCGATGGCTGTACCTCGTGATTTGGCTACCGGGGAGTTGCTAAAAAACCATTGGGTGTATAGGTGTGTGGGTATCTTTGGAAGGGACTGTTCCCTGAAGTGAGTCTCCTGCAGGAAAACCACCTGGGCCCCCAGTCTCTTAAGTTCCAGCCATAGCCTGTTGCGCTTATGTGGAGAGCAGAGCCCCCTGACATTGTAGGACAGTACCTTTAGCGACGGCGCACCTGACATGGATGATAGCTGATCGTTCACCCCTCCTCTGGTTCCCCCATGCATGGCTCAGTCGGCCAAAAGGCAACCTGCAGATCAAAGCAGTAAATGGTTAGCTTTAGAAAATGATCTAGAACACAAAATAATATCAAGGGGGAAGTGGGGAGGAGGGGAGGGAGAGGCTAGGGAAAGGTGGGAGGTGGGAGGAAGGGGGGCTTGGAGAGGGTTAGGTGGGGAAGTGGAAGGGATCGGGAGGGAAAAGGTGGGATGGGGATAGGGGTAGGGAAAAAAAAAAAAAAAAACAACAATAATCTACAGAGCTCGCCCGGGAGGGGGGTATCAACCCAAAAACCGCCCGGGTGAAAACTCGGAGTCCCACAAGGGACTGTCACCTAGTAAGGTGAGGCCTAGGTGGGGTACGTGGGAGACCACCAAGGAGACGATTAGCCCATCCTTCCGTCCAGTCCATTCCGACACATAAACAGGGTGGGGGAAAAAAAAAAAAAAATATATATATATATATATATATATATAAAAATATAAAAACATGTGCAAAACTGAAAAGGGGGGGGGGGTAAACAGTACATCTCAACAAAGGGAGAAAGGAGATTGTGGAACCCGGACTCCCCAAAAGTGCAAAAACAAAAAAGAAGAGGGGAGGACAAGGCGGCCGGGCCAGGAGCTGGACCACGGACCCCCCAGTCCATCATGATGCCTAATGGTTCTTGTAGTAGAAAGGTAGTGCAAAGGGCCTACTGTGAGATGCCTCGCAGGAGGAGGTAGAATGTAACAGCAACGCGTCCGTTAGGCCCAGAGCCCTGACTGAAATGTCAATGATGGAGAGGGGACTCCGTCCAAAAAATTAGGAAAAGCGATAAGGGTGGCGGTGGCTCGTTTAGTCACTGGTTGTGGAAGTGCCCGGACGTGGGCCCTCCGTTTGCCTGTTGTGGCCCCGGGACCGCCTGTTTCCTGCCGCCCGGATCCAAGGTTGAGGTAGCTGGGGTATTGGGATGTCCGGGGTAGTGCGCCAATCCGGGAAATCTACAGGGTTAAGCTCCAAGGTATGTAGGAAGCGGGGGAGGTCATCCTTTGTGCGTAGTATAGCCCAACGGCCATTTTTTGAAGCCTGGAGGCTGAATGGGAAGCCCCAGCGGTATGTGAGGCCTGCCGCCTGGATTTCCGTTAGAAGTGGGCGAAGGGCCCGTCGCTGCATTAGGGTACGCCGTGAGAGGTCCTGGTAAAAGGACAGTTGAGCTCCATCGAAGTCAAAGACTGGTCTGTTGCGCATCTTTTGCATTATGCGATCCTTCAATGTAAATTTGTGTAGCTTACAGATCACATCTCTGGGGTTGTCAGGGTCCTCTGATGGGGGCCGAAGTGCCCTGTGAGCTCTGTCTATCTCAATCGGCACCGACGGAGGCAAACTCAGGATTTCGCGGAACACTCCCTGTAAGGTGGGGACAATGTCCTTAGGTGCAGTGGCTTCTGGGAGGCCTCGTATGCGAATATTCGCTCGCCTGCTGCGGTTCTCCATGTCGTCTAACTGGCACAAAAGAGCCTCAATTTGATGACTGTGTGTGACGGTCTGCTCTCTGAGCTGGGAGATGGCGGGTATAGAATCATCGAGTTTCTGCTCCAAAGTCTCTACCCTGTGACCCAGCTCAGTGGTATCAGATTGCAGTTGTTCAATATCTTGCCTGAAGGCCCTCTCAATCCTGCTTGTAAAGCGCTCTAGGTCTTCTTTAGTGGGGAGAGACCATAAATGCTGCCTGATGTCTCTGTCCTCAGTCAAAGCTGCCAAGTGTGTGTCCCTGTCCTGTGATGATGTGGAGCGAGGGGATGCAGGGGGGATGGAGTCGCTTACCAGCCTGGGAGAAGAGATAGGAGATAGAGCTGGAGGCGCTGGCTGAATCTCCTGTTGCTGCAGCGTGGCCGTTCGTTCCGGCGCCATCTTGGATTTCCCCCTCTGCTGACGGGGGGTGTCCAGAAGAAAGGAATCCAGCGATCCCTGACCGTTTGGGTGGGCTTTTTTCGGCTGGGAAGAAGCCCGCCGCCGCTGTGACATACCCTGTGCGGAAATCGGGGGGTAATCACCCCTGTAGCTGCTAATTATGCTGCGGACTGGACGGAGCTCGGGCTCAGCACGTCCTCACTCCTCCATAGCCAGGCCACGCCCCATAAGGAGGCATTTTAACAAAGTTTTAGGCAAGTCTCAATAGAATAAACATCTTCCATAGTTTCTAGTGCTCGAATGTTCACAATGACACAGTTACTTATTTAACCAACTCCCACCTGGCCATTGCATAAAAACGAGCAAATGGTGGCATCTTGGATTCGGCAGGATGAACTCCTGCTCCTGCCACTTGTGCACGGCTTGTGATTTCTGCTGGACACAGTGGATCACAGATCAGGGGGTACAGGGCTGATGAAATTGGCCCTGTACCATGTGATTTCTGTGACCAATTGTATATATATAGATATATCTATAGATAGATATATCTATATCTATCTATAGATATAGATATATAGATATATATATATATCACATACAGTAAATATTTTATTCTATCTTTTCATGTGACAACACTAAAGAAATTACACTTTGCTACAATGTAAAGTAGTGAGTGTACAGCTTGTATAACAGTGTAAATTTGCTGTCCCCCTCAAAATAACTCAACACAGTTAGCCAGGGCCGCCATCAGGGGGGTACAGCCAATACACTTGTAAGGGGTCCAGTCGGAGGGGCCCAGGGCCAGCTCACACCCCCTACAGCAGCATAATGACATTAAACTTTTAGCAGCCAGCTGCTGACCCGCATGCACCTGCCACAAAGAAGCACTACCTGCATGCTGCAGCCCTGTACACAGGCAGGACACTGATTCCCCCCCCCCGCAGGTTATACGCAATCCGTGCTCCTGCACTTGCTCTGCTTCCCTGCTGAGGCGGAGCCTGCTGCTAGGTTAGTAATGTGATTGGGCGAGACTCGAGGAGGGGGTGTGGCCAGCCTCGTCAGTGGTGGGACCCAGCCCTCTCAGGTGCATGATGCAGATATGGTAAGTCACTAAGTCGTTGTGCTGCTGTCGATTGGTGTGTGGAGTGGACTGTGTTTGATCTCCCCAGATGGCACATCATACACCTGGCCCTGATAAACTGATATGATGGAGTTACATTGTGAAAATGGATGAGGATGTTTTTGGGTGAAGATGAGAGCTACATTGTGGAGACCCTCTTCACAAAAAATCCGCAGCTAAAAGCACAATTCTATCCGTCCGTGTGAAAGGGGCCTTAGAATCATCCATCCCTCTCCATGATCCCCATCCCCACCCAGAATCATCCTCATCCCTGTCCACAATGTATCCCCATCCTCACTTAGAATCATCCATCCCTTTCCATGATCCCCATCCCCACCCAGAATCATCCTCATCCCTGTCCACAATGTATCACCATCCTCATCCCTGTCCACAATGTATCCCCATCCCCACCCAGAATCATCCATCCCTCTCCATCATCCTCATCCCCACCCAGAATCATCCATCACTGTCCACAATGTATCCCCATCCCCACCCAGAATCATACATCCCTCTCCATCATCCTCATCCCCACTCAGAATCATCTCATCCATGTCCACAATGTATCCTCATCCTCACCAAGAATCATTCATCCCTCTCCATCATCCTCATCCCCACCCAGAATCATCCTCATCCCTGTCCACATTGTATCCCTATCCCCACCTAGAATCATCCATCCTTCTCCATCATCCTCATCCCCACCCAGAATCATCCATCCCTCTCCATCATCCTCATCCCTGTCCACAATGTATTCCCACCCAGAATCATCCATCCCTCTCCATCATCCTCATCCCCACCCAGAACCATTCTCATCCCTGTCCACAATGTATCCCCATCCTCACTTAGAATTATCCATCCCTCTCCATGATCCCCATCCCCACCCAGAATCATCCTCATCCCTGTCCACAATGTATCCCCATCCTCACTTAGAATCATCCATCCCTCTCCATGATCCCCATCCCCACCCAGAATCATCCTCATCCCTGTCCACAATGTATCCCCATCCCCACCTAGAATCATCCATCCCTCTCCTCAATGTAACACCATCATCCTCATCCCCCCCCAGAATCATCCATCCCTGGCCACAATGTATCCCCATGCCCACCCAGAATCATCCATCCCTCTCCATCATCCTCATCCCCACCCAGAATCATCCATCCCTTTCCACTATCCTCATCCCCACCCAGAATCATCCTCATCCCTCTCCACAAAGTATCCCCATCCCCACCCAGAATCATCCATCCCTCTCCATCATCCTCACCCCCACCCAGAATCATCCTCAGAGGGATGTGGATGATTCTGGGTGGGGATGAGAGTTACATTGTGGAGAGGGATGCAGATGATGATTCGGTGGGATGGCCAGTGGGTGGATTTGGTGGGAGGGCCAGTGGGCGGGCCCTGAGAAATGTTGGTGGTCTAAACTGCTGGCAACAAAAGTGAGTACACCCCTTAGTGAAAATGTCCAAATTGGGCCCAAAGTGTCAATATTTTGTGTGGCCACCATTATTTTCCAGCACTACCTTAACCCTCTTGAGCGTTGATTTCACCAGAGCTTCACAGGTTGCTACTGGAGTCCTCTTCCACTCCTCCATGATGACATTACTGAGCTGGTGGATGTTAGAGACCTTGCGCTTCTCCACCTTCTGTTTGAGGATGCCCCACAGATGCTCAATAGGGTTTAGGTCTGGGGACATGCTTGGCCAGTCCATCACCTTTACCCTCAGCTTCTTTAATAAGGCAGTGTTCGTCTTGGAGGAGTGTTTGGGGTCGTTCTCATGTTGGAATACTGCCCTGCGGCCCAGTCTCTGAATGGAGGGGATCATGCTCTGCTTCAGTATGTCACAGTACATGTTGGCATACATGGTTCCCTCAATGAACTGTAGCTCCCCAGTGCTGGCTCATGCAGCCCCAGACCATGACACTCCCACCACCATGCTTGACTGTAGGCACACTTGTCTTTGTACTCCTCACCTGGTTGCCGCCACACACGCTTGACACAATCTGAACCAAATAAGTTTATCTTGGTCTCATTAGACCATGGTTTCAGTAATCCATGTCCTTAGTCTGCTTGTCTTCAGCAAACTGTTTGCGGGCTTTCTTGTGCATCATTAGAAGAGGCTTCCTTCTGGGACGACAGCCATGCAGACCAATTTGATGCAGTGTGCGGCGTATAGTCTGAGCACTGACAGGCTGACCCCCCACCCCTTTAACCTCTGCAGCAATGCTGGCAGTACTCATACGTCTATTTCCCAAAGACAACCTCTGGATATGACGCTGAGCACGTGCACTCCAATTCTTTGATCGACCATGGCGAGGCCTGTTCTGAGTGGAACCTGTCCTGTTAAACAGCTGTATGGTTTTGGCCACTGTGCTGCAGCTCAGTTTCAGGGTCTTGGCAATCTTCTTATAGCCTAGGCCATCTTTATGTAGAGCAACAATTCTTTTTTTCAGATCCTCAGAGAGTTCTTTGCAATGAGGTGCCATGTTGAACTTCCAGTGACCAGTATGAGGGAGTGAGAGGGATAACACCCAATTTAACACACCTACTCCCCATTCACACCTGAGATCTTGTAACACTAACGAGTCACATGACACAGGGGGGAGAGAAAATTTCTAATTGGGCACAATTTTGACATTTTCACTTATGCCGCGTACACACGACCGTTTTCCCCGTCAGAATAAGCTCTGGCGGTTTTTCAGACGGAGTTCCGCTGTAACCGACTTGCCTACACACAATCACACTAAAGTCCATTCGTTTAGAACGCGATGATGTACAACGGGACTAGAAAAAAGAAGTTCAATAGCCAGTAGCCAATAGCTGCCCTTGCGTCGTTTTTGGGCCGTTGGAATAGCATACAGACGAACGGTTTTCCCGATAGGAATTGAGTCCGTCAGAAAGATTTGAAACATGTTCTATTTCTAGGTCCGTCAGAATTTTAGAAAGTAAAAGTCAGATGAAGCCCACACACGATCGGAATGTCTGACAGAATGATTCCGTCTGACTTTTTCTGCTGGAAGGTCCGGTCGTGTGTACGCGGCATTAGGGGTGTACTCACTTTTGTTGCCAGCTTTTTAGACATTAATAGTTAGAGTTATTTTGAGGGGACAGCAAATTTACACTGTTATACAAGCTGTACACTCACTACTTTACATTGTAGCAAACTGTCATTTCGTCAATGTTGTCACTGAAAAGATATAATAAAATATTTACAAAAATGTGAGGGGTGTACTCACTTTTGTGAAATACTGTACATATACAAAGGTTAGTTTCCATTTGTATTATTTGCTTTTTATTTAACATGGTCTATAACAATGAGTGAGTATACCCAAATGTATTTTGCCAAGTATTTCATTGTCCAATTAAGTATTTATTACAAATCTATAAGGTATTAAAAAGATGTTCTTTTATGGAAAGTGGCAAAAGAAACCAATTGCTTATTTTTAATTTTGGAGAAATGTGAAAGAAGTAGGCATGACACATAGGCATCAGGTTTGCTTAATTTAAATATGAGCAAATATTTGCAAACGAAAAGGAAGCCATCAATTGGTTGCATGGGTGGTTGCCACCCATGCAACCAATTGATGGTTTCCTTTTTATTTGCAATTCTTTGCTTGGGGCAATGTACAGAAGCAATCTCCGAGCACATTTAGGTGTTACAGTATAAGGTAATATCTGTTTTATTTTTTTCTCATTTTTCTCTACCTAGTGCACGGAATCCATGACCCTAAAGTACATTGAAGATATTCAACCCAACACAATTCACATGGCCCTTCAGATTCCACAGTACTTCCTCATTACTATTGGAGAGGTTGTCTTCTCGGTTACTGGGCTGGAGTTTTCATACTCTCAGGTGGGCAGTAATAACCTATAAAAAATTCTACACACCCATGTTAAAATGTCAGGTTTCTGTGATGTAAAAAAATGAGACAAAGATAAATAATTTCAGAACTTTTTCCACCTTTAATGTGACCTATAAACTGTACAACTCAGTTGAGCAACAAAATGAAATCTTTTTTTTGGGGGGGGGGAGTAAAAATAAAAAACTAAAAAAACGAAAATAATTTGGTTGTATAAGTGTGCACACCCTCTTATAACTGGGGATGTAGGATTGTTCAGAATTAAGCAATCACATTCAAATTCATGGTAAATAGGAGTCATCACACACCTTCCATCATTTAAAGTGCGTCTGATTAACCCCAAATAAAGTTCAGCTGTTCTAGTAAGTCTTTCCTGACATTAGTCGCATTGTACAGCAAAAGCCATGGCCCACAAAGAGCTTCCAAAGCATCAGAGGGATCTCATTGTTAAAAGGTATCAGTCAGGAGAAGGGTACAAAAGAATTTCCAAGGCATTAGATATACCATGGAACACAGTTTTTTTTTTTAGAAAATATGGCACAACAGTGACATTACCAAAAACTGAACGTGCAGATGGGCACTAATCAGGCTGCATTGAGGCTGCAGATGGGTACTAATCAGGCTGCATTGATGGGCACTGACCATTATTTTGCTTCAAAGTGGTTTATTTAAAAAAAAAAAACGTTTTTTTTCCAGAAACTTCCCTCTTAAATTGAAGGTGCATGTTATACGCCAATAGATAACACGTATTAATTTAAGGGTGTGCACACTCATGCAACCATATTATTTTAGTTTTTTATTTTTACTTCTCTCCACCTAAAAGATGTCAGTTTGTTGTTCAACTGAGTTGTACAGTTTATAGGTCACAATAAAGGTGGAAAAAGTTCTGAAATGATTTATCTTTGTCTCATTTTTTACATCACAGAAATCTGACATTTTAAACAGGGGTGTGTAGACTTTTATATCCACTGTATATGATTATTATTATTATTATTAGGTGGTGCCCATGAACAAAAGCATAAGGACAGCAATATTTATCTTAAGAAAAATAGCTGTAGGAGTGTATTGTTGAAATTAAAGTGCATTTTGAAAGCAACAGATACATCTTTGGGGCGTGGTGTACCTTTTTGATATAACAAATACATATGCCTAAAAAAGAGTCTCCAAAACAAAAGGTCAGTTTACAGTCGTTCAGACTTTTGAAGGGTCAGACTGTGGCCAGAGGGAGTAGAAACTGCCCCAGCATTAGTAGGAGTAGACAGTGCCTCAGGCTTGGTGGTTAGTGGGAGTAAAAAGATTACATAGCGCCTTTGGTCAGTAGGAGGAGGAATAGTGCCCCATCATTGGTATCAGTGGCAGTAATAAAGTCCCATCGCTGGTGTTAGTGGAAGGAGAAGTACCCCACTTTTGATATCAGTGGAAGGAATAGTACACCAGTGTTGGTGTCCGTGGAAGGAACAGTACCCTAGTGTTGGTGTCAGTGGGAGGAATAGCGTGCCACTGTTGGTGTCAGTGAAAGGAATGGTTCCTTGTATCAATGAGAGGAATAGTGCCTCATATTAGTGGGACCCATGTGGCTCCCCTGTACACTTTGATAAGAGGGGCGGCATATAGAGGAACCGATCCCCGCCATTTTCCGTCTGCAGCTACTGAAAGCTCGCTTCTCCTCCTCTCCCTCATGCATACATTTAGTGGCTGCAGGATGAAAATGGAGGGAAGGGGCCATTAAATATTTACTGGTCCCTTCCTATTCTGAACGGACAGAGTCAGTGATCGGTACTAATCACTGACTCTGTCCATTCATAACTGAAATTGTGTTTACTATACTTAAGTTTGTGAAAGAATGGCAAGCTCAGTACAGAGCTGTTCTTGTCCATTCTTTCTATGCAGCTGAGGTTGCAGAGATGGAGATTGAGGGCTGTGTCCTCAATCTTCTTTCTCTGTCCCAAAGATGGAACATCAGAAGTCTGTTTAGACCCCTGATATTTCACCAAAGCTCCCCAATGGGGCTCCTAACATAAATTGTAAAAAATAATTTAAAAAAAATAATAAAAAAGGCAAAAAATTATGAAAAAATCAAATAACAAAATTAAAAAACTACCGACACCAGTGGAATTACTACCAGGGTTCCAAAGGTCACACGCGCGACTGGACCCGGTGTTCCGCCCCAAGACGACAGGGGACCACTGCAGAACATGTGAAAGGGTCCCGTTAGGGAGTAAAGTGCCCGAGGATAAGCAGGAAGGCCCCTGGGCCCAGGAAGATGGGCCCCAGTTGGAGGTCAAGGGGGCCCTTCATGTTTTTTTTTTGCACCGGGGCCTTTAAGATCCTAGTTATGCCTCTGTCTTAGACTAAATGCAGATACCTGCACTTGGATTCAGTTTCATTTACTGAAGTTGGCCTTCCTTTTTTGCTGCAGTTTCTAAACGTAAACTATGACAAAACATACCAGTGAGGGGCCACTCTACAAATTTTTGTCCTACAAGCAACTATAACACAGCACTTTGTTTTATCCACTGAATTAAAATAGAACTATCTCCAACCAACAAAACTGGCAGGTTAACTGGGGCTTTCAGGGTGCCATGGAAATGTTTCTTATCATTTTCTCTTGTCCGGGCAGGCTCCATCCAACATGAAATCTGTGCTTCAGGCAGGATGGCTATTAACAGTGGCTGTTGGTAATATTATTGTCCTTATTGTGGCTGGAGCTGCAGGTCTCGGTGAACAAGTAAGAAATCCATTTGCATTTATTATCTTTTCTATTTAACCAGAGAATGTACTGGATAATTATTATTCTATCGTTTTTTCCTACTGTAGATTTTAGTTCAGATAGGGAAGACACTTTAAAAAGCAGGAATTTTTTTTTACATCCACAAACAATAATCAGAGCTATAGCTGTAGAAAGGCAACTCATGGAAAATCAAAGAGCTTCCTATTTTTCTTTATCTATTCCTCCATGTAGACAGCTATTGATGTTTATGATACAGCTCAGTCACCAGACTCCCATGCAAGTTCCAACATCTGTAGTGCCATTAGCATGGACACAGTGAGATGATACATTTATGTTGGCCACTCTAACATCAACATGAATGTAAATTTGGAGTCTTAACCTGGTGTCCTTTTAACAAGAAATATTTCCAGAAGGCTGCTCAAGCAGGAAAACCATACTTGAAATCAGGGTTTCAGGCCCTACTATGATAGAAGGATATTGCTAGGAATCTCTAAAGCTTCAGCTGTAAATATATATAATTTTGACCCCTGATTATCTCTTCTCAAGGGAGAGTTAAATGTCAGTTTCATTGAAATGGTAGAGTTTTGCATCCACAAAAGGTATCGAAGTCCAAGAACAAAAAATGTAATATATCGCAGCTTACATTGGATGTGGTGGCTGCATTCATTTTCCATTTTTTTATTATTTTTTTTCCTTTATTTTCACCTAGTGATCCTGCCAGTAGCACACTTCCTGCTTATGGTGGTCATTATACTCATTCATGGTACTGTGACTATAGAAAAGCACCTTAGGAGAGGAAGTGTGTTATGAACAGAAACACAGAAGAGCGATGGCAGAAAAAGGAACAAGTGGTCCATCGAGTCTGCCCCGTTTTTTTTTTTTATATATTTATACATTTGTTTTAACTTTTTATCTATAGTATGAGTATTGATCTATGTTTGAGTCTGCTTACTGTTGACTCACTACCTCTGCTGGGATTCTATTCTAAGCATCAACTGTTCTTTTAGTAAAACAATACTTTCTAAGATTAGTTTTGAGCTTTCTTCCTGCCAATTTGAGCTCATGTACCCGTGTTTTTGATCTTACCTTCATATTGAAAATTGTGCCCTCCTGAAATGTATTCACCTCCTTGATGTATTTAAAGGTTTCAATCATGTCTCCCCTTTCTCTTCTTTCCTTCAGACTACAGAAAGCATTCCCCCCTTCTCATCTCTGTAAAATTAGCGGGGGGGGGGGGTGTTCTGTAGCTAAATGAGAGAAAGAACAATACTAACTGATAACAGTGCAACAGAGAGCACTTGGAGGAGAGGAGAAGAAAAATGCAGAGACGCTAAGGAGATAGCTCTCTGGACGATGAAGGCACGTAAGCTGACCACGCTATTGGAGATCAGCAGCCATAATAAACGTGGTCAGTTTAAAGAGGGGTAGGCAGGAACAGGCAGGATCAGCCAGGTATTGTATAACATAGAAAGGGACAGTTGACATGGCAAAAGCACTGTGCTATATCTCTGGAGCATGTGTTTTTTGTTGGTTTTTTTCAGGGTTACAACCACTTTAACAGATCAAAATGAAGCAGATTTATTAAATGTATATTGTCATGAACATGCATAAGTTCATTGTTGGGTTTTACATGCATTATAACGTAAAAAAGCCATGTAATATGCAGCCTAAAAATGTTCCTTCTGGGTCTTTAAAAATAAAAAAACGCAGGTCGCAATGTAGTATAAAACAGTGATATGTACAGTGCCTTGGAAAAGTATTCATACCTCTTGAAATTTTCCACATTTTGTCATGTTACAACCGAAAACGTAAATGTAATTTATTGGAATTTTATGTGATAGACCAACACAAAGTGGAACATAATTGTGAATTGGAAGGAAGATGATAAATGGTTATCAAATAAATATCTGAAAAGTGTGGTGTGCATTTGTATTCATTTAGAACATGTTTCATTTCTAGGTCCATCAGAATTTTCGAAAAAATAAGTCCGATGAGGCCTACACACGATCGGAATAGCTTCCGTCGGACTTTTTCTGTCGGACATTCCACTTGTGTGTACAGGGCATTACAGATTTTTTTAAGATTGCCCTGTATTTGGCTCCATCCATCTTCTAGCAACTCTGACCAGCTTCCCTGCTGAAGAAAAGCATCCCCATGACATGATGCTGCCACCACCATGTTTCACAGTGGGGGTGGTGTGTTCAGGGTGATGTGCAGTGTTAGTTTTCCGCCCACACATAGCGTTTTGTTTTTAGGCCAAAAAGTTCAATTTTGCTCTCATCTGACCAGAGCACCGTCTTCCTCATGTTTGCGGTGTCTCCCACATGGCTTCTCGCAAACTGCAAACAGGGCTTCTTATGACTTTCTTTCAACAATGGCTTTCTTCTTGTCACTCTTCCATAAAGACCAGATTTGTGGAACGCACGACTAATAGTTGCCCTGTGGACAGATTCTCCCACCTGAACTGTGGATCTCTGCAGCTCCTTCAGAGTTACCATGGGCCTCTTGGCTGCTTCTCTGATTAATGCTCTCCTTGCCCAGCCTGTCAGTTTAGGTGGACAACCATGTCTTGGTAGGTTTGCAGTTGTGCCATACTCTTTCCATTTTAGAATGATAGATTGAGCAGTGCTCCGTGAGATGTTCAAAGCTTCAAAGGGCTTCACAGAACAGCTGTATTTATACTGAGATTAAATTACACATACTAATTAGGTGACTTCTGAAGGCAATTGGTTCCACTAGATTTTAGTTGGGGGTATCAGAGTAAAGGGGGCTGAATACAAATTCACACCACACTTTTCAGATTTTTTTTGTAAAAAAATTTGAAAAACATTTATTTTTTCCTTCCACTTCACAATTATCTGGCACTTTGTGTTGGTCTATCACATAAAATCCAAATAAAATACATTTACGTTTTTGGTTGTAACATGACAAAATGTGGAAAATTTAAAGGGTTATGAAAACTTTTTCAAGGCACTGTACTTGTAATGTTTATGATATATTTAACTCTTTCTTAACTCATTCTTTCTGGTTGCCTTTACAGTGGGCAGAGTATGTACTCTTTGCTGCTCTGTTAGTGGCAGTATGCATCATCTTTGCTGTTATGGCCTATTTCTACACATATGTTGATCCTGCAGAAATCGAAGCCCAGTTTGATTCTGATGGGAACAAAAAGAAGGAGAAGGAAAAAGAAGCTCTAGGTTATGAAATTGGAGATGGACCTCAGTCACAAACCAAAATGTAATTTGACTTTGCCCTTGTCTGGCTATGTAAATGTTGTACTCATTCAGGACATTGGACAGTAGCCTATGACACCCTTGGCAGATGCTGCACAAGCTTTGTTTACAGTAAGGAGAACTAATGGAAGCTGCTCAACCCTTCGACAATTGCTTTAGGAGAAACAACCTACTTCTGGAGATTGAAAGGCTGCTGAACATTAAACACAAGTCGTGTTACTCAAATCAAGTGTTGATTCCGAAAAGATTTTTTAGTAGGGCAGAACAAAGATGAAGTGTACACACCAGCCAATCACATTTCTGTTCACTGCTGTCAGATAAACGAGAGATTATTTCTGAGTGGTTATTATGGGTTATTGCTATTTACACATTGTGTTTCTTAAAGAAAAAAAAATATAATTTTTATATGTCACTTATAGGAAAATCAAGACTAGTCTGAAAATGCATTTATTGTTGTTATGTAAAGGAGACTAGAGATAACTTCCACCTTTTTTGGCTGGATAAGGTGACAATCAAGTGTCTATGGGGCAGGGAAAAAAAGAATCAGATATAATAAAGATACAATAAAGAACCATATAAAATTACTATTGTCTCTGGCCAGCCAATATCTAATTTTCTGTGTGACTAGCCTATGTCTTTTTGTATGATTTCTTAAAAGGAAGTCTGGTGCGCGTAAGTAAAAAAAACTCTCATTATACAGTTTTATGTCAAATATCTTCATTTCAACAAGCTTAAAAAAAAAAACAAAAAAAAAAAAAACATTGATTTGTAAAAGTTATGATTAGCTTTCTACACTAACTTGTGTTTTATGTTTATTGCACCTTTAAAGTTCATCAGTTGTACTGAAAGAAAATAAGTATGGATCATTTCAGATAAACCTGTAAAAGAGACAAATAATCTTTCATGTTTCTTGTATTATATATTGATATATTAATACTTTACCAATTGCATGCAGTTCACAGAACTATAGGCAAAACCTTTTTTTCCATTTTGGATAGAGTAAGGGAGGGACATAACCCTTGTCAGTTTATTTTTTGCCATCTGTGTCCCATTGGGGAGATTTCCCTTCACTTCCTGTGTCATAGCCAAAAAAGGAAGCAAGAGGAAATCCCTGCAAATTTAGGAAATCCCTTGGGGACACCAGGTCACCAGAACCAGTGTCCTCATTGGAAGATATCCCCTCTATTACCTTTCTGGGGACATCCCAACATTTGGGGTTTTCTTTTACTTTCAATTAATCTCCCTAATGGGGGCACAGACAGCAATAAAAACTGATTGGTGTTCTAATCCCTTTCCACTCTGTCCCAAAAAAAAGTTTTGCCTTTAGTTACACATTAAAGCTGAACTTCAGGAATCAGGCAGACTGTACAATTGCAGTGCCCCCCTCCCCCGTACACTGCAAGGGTTAAATGCTTGGTTAGTTTAGGGGTGCAGGGATGATGTGTAATTCGTACCCTATCCCTCACTCCATAGCTGCTCTTCTGGGCAGTCCCTTGGCATCATAACATGTAGTGCAGGGCTTTTAACCCTGCATTGTATGTAAGGGAGCAAGCACGTGACCAAGGCCCTTAAGAGCCTTTAGGCAACAGCACTGGACAGGTCGCACAGTTGAAAGGGACCTTGCTGGAGCAAGTAATAAGGTAAGTACGAAACCTTATTTACGCACCCTAGACTAAACAAGCATTTAAACATTGGGAGGGCACTGCAAGGGTAGATTTTGTCTATTTCCTGGGATTCAGCTTTAAAGTATGAACAGGGGCCTGCTAACACTTGACATATCCAAAGGCAAGTATAAAAAAAAATCAATGTTTTATAGTCATCCAAATACATAGGAATTAAATGTTTTTTCTAGACACGAAAATTTGGCAATTTTTGCACCCAGGCGTCAATTTGATCTCGTATGTCAGAGAATCGGTTTGCTAGTTATAGGCTGTATATTTGGATGAAAGCATCCTCTAGTATATAAGACATTAAGCATAATCTAGAATATAAGACATCTCAGTTTGGGGTTTCCCAATACCGTATTTAATTTACCTTGAAGCATATCTAAACCCTAGAACAAAAATAGAAGGTATTGCAGCCTGCCTTTCTTTTGATGTGGTGGCTGCGTTCATTTTCCCTTTTCAAAAAATGTTTTTCTTATTTATTTTATCTGGTGATCCTGCCAGAAACACACATCCTGTTCTAGGGTGCTGTATCTAGGAGAAGCAGTGTTGACACCCAAGAAAGGGAGTGTGTTAGAAGTGTAGTGTAACGGTCACAGCCAAATAATCAGACCAGTGGTGATGTGCAATCTCTACTTTACTTAACAGTGCACTTCAACATAAATTGTACCGGAAATCGCGCGAAACTGGGTATACAGTACAGAACATTAACATGAACCGTAAAGGAAGAGGATATAACAATTACACTGCCGTTCAACTAATGTCCACAAGGTGGCATCAGCGTGTTCAATCTACAGATCAATCATCTAAGTCCTGATCCGGTCCTGTGTACTTAGGCAGCTGTTGTGGTAGCAATCCTGCCAGCAGTAGAGAAGCTATGGCAGACTGTTTAACTCCCTCAGTGCTGCTGCGGACTGGCTCTGCTCTGACTCTGCTCTGAGTCCAATCTACAGATAGAAATGAAAACTTAAGAATCTCCCGTGTCCCAAAATAGTAATCGTTCGTTCCAGAGACTGTGAACTGAGTGGACCTCCTGCTGACACAAACTTCACGCTGGCACTGCTTTCTACTTGCTTTGGTCAGGGGGTTCTGGTGGCTGGAGATAGGGCCAACTCACTTCATGGACAGTTTCCACCAATGGACTGTAACAGAGTCCTCTCCAGTGACTGGGGCTTGGAAAGATACTGCGTGCTCTTGTGCTCACTGCTGGTGGCCCGCACACCAGACTTAACAGGGGAGGACCCAGCACCTGGGAACAGCTCACTTGCCCAGTCACTGCTGTCCCATCAGGCAGGATCTCTCTGAGCACAGGAAGCTGGGTGGAGCTGACTTTTATATCCCCCGGGCGTGTTCAGGAGCTCAGAGGATTGTGGGGAGTTGAGTTAAAGGGACCTGCACCAGAATCTGGACAAAAGGGCATCCCACTACACTCCACCCCGCTTGAACTTGCGATTCCAGGCAAGTTTACAGACCAGACAAAGTCCTCCTGTGCAAAACGTTCAGGTGGTTTCCCAAAGTTGTGTCTCTGAGAGCATCTCAAGGGTTAAGGTTCAGGCTCCTCTTCAGGAGCAGGCAAAGGTACATCTTTACTTTCAGGCATCTCAGTGGACAGTGGGTCAGAGGGCTCCACAGCAGCAGTAGGAATCCGAGCTGGGCAATCATTGGGCTGTCTGGCATTGTCTGTATCTGTAATCTTTCCTTGGAGATTTGGAGGCAGCAGTGAAGGGACAGGGAGTAGCAACCACTGATTTTCTGCTGGGACTGCTACGGGTGGCTCGGAAACCTGTTCTTCAGGCTCTCTAGATAAGCTTTCAGGCACCTCTACGTAATTTCTAATAAGGAGCCGGCGGTGTAGCCTCCTCGACCTATCTTGTGTATTTTCCTTCTGGACATCATAGACTGGCACTCCTGGAATTGGTTGCTGTAGCACAACTCCGGGCACTTCCTCCCATGGAGTTTGTAGCTTGCCCTGCTGATGTGCACCTTTGCGCCTGATCAAGACCCTGTCTCCTGGCTTCAGGTCATAGACCTCCGTTCCTGACTCTTCTTGTTCCACCCAAGTTCGCTCCTTTACAAACTGTTGGACTTCTGACAGGCGTCGCCTCCACTCTCGAATCCAGGTTGCTGGAGTATATTCCAGATCTTCAGTGGGGACAACACCCCATAGATCTGTGGGTCCCCCAAGAGTATGGCCAAACATCACGTGGTAAGGAGACCGAGCTGTCGCTGAGTGCACAGTATGATTATACTTCCAAACCACTTCGGCCAAGTAATGGGTCCATCTGGTTCATTTCTCATGGGCCAGCCCTCTCAACAGTTGTATCAGGGTACGATTAAACTTCTCGTATGCTCCGTTACCCTGTGGGTGATATGGGGTCGTATGCGTCTTCTTGAAACCTAAGGAGCGACACCACTCCTGGAAGAACTCACTTTCAAAGCAGGGCCCTTGATCTGAATGTATCTTCTGAGGGCAACCATAAGGGAGACAGAAGTGCTTCCACACTGAGCTTTGCAGTCTGGTCACGAGTTGGTACAGCTACTGCAAACTTGGTAAAGTGGTCCACCATGACAAGGACATGGCGATGTCCATCTTCCGACATGTCGAGGGTGAGGAAGTCAACTGTCAATACTTCCAATAGGGCAGACGTGTTCCAAGTCATGGGAGGCACCTGGACCTCAGCCCCCTTGGTCGCGGAGCATACCGCACATTGCCGACATATCTGATCAATCAACTGGAACAGCCCCACACACATGGCTTGCCTTTTGAACCAGGTGAATGTCTTGTGGACACTCCAATGTCCTTCCACATGGATCCTTTCTGCCACTGGTCGAGCTCTGGCCCGGGACAGTACGACCTGTCAGGTTGCCAAAGAGTTATGGGGGAACATTATTCTGCGATACAATATGCCATTTCTCAAGAGGAGGAGTGACCATTCGTTTAGCAGTTTTTGTGTTTCTGGTAGCAGTTGTGATCTTTCACTTCTACTGGGCCAGCGCCGTAACTGCATTGCCTCTATGACTGGAGCAATCACAGGGTCATCCTTCTGCGTTTCTGCCCAGTTAAATCTTCCAATACCTGGATGATGTCCACCCGTGGTCTACTCTTAGGTCTAGCCCCCATTAAGGGTGGGATTTCTTCGTCTTCGGCCTCTTCATCCGCATTTCGCTGTGGTTGGGCTGAAGGGTACCGTGATAGGGCATCAGCCACATGGTTCCCCTTTCCTGGGTGGTAATGCAGGGAAAAGTCAAACTTTGCCAGACGTGCTGCCCATCTTTGTTCCAAGTTTGGATGTCTGGAGATGTACTAAGGGGTTATTGTCCATCCAGACTTTGAACTTAGACCCTGTGAGATACTCGGTGAAACGTTCTGTGACGGCCCACACCAGCGCTAACAGTTCCAACTTGAAGGAGCTAAAGTTTGCAGGGTTTCTCTCGGTTGGATGAAGGCTGCGGCTGGCATAAGCAATACCCCGTTCCTTACCATCTTGCATTTGTGAGAGCTCGGCCCCCAGGCCCTGGTTACTGGCATCAGTTTGTAACTGAAAGGGAAGAGAGAAATCAGCAAAGACCAATACAGGGGCTGACACCAACCATTGCTTTAAGAAGTCAAATGCCTCTTGCTGTTCCAGTGCCCATTCTACCCTCTTGTGACCTCCTTTCTGGTCTACTCCATGTATTAACTTCTGGATTGGAGCAGCATGATGGGCGTAGTGCTTGATGAAGCGTCGATAGTGCCCTGCTAACCCTAGGAAGGCTCTAACCTCAGTCACGGTTGATGGTGCCTTCCATTCTTGTATTACCTTGATTTTCTCTGGGTTGGGGAGCACACTCTGTTTTGAAATGACATGTCCCAAATATTCAATCTCACTTTTGAACAGGTGGCATTTTTTTGGCTTAAGCTTTAGCCCATACTGATGTAGCCGGGCTAGAACATCATTGAGGTGGGCGAGGTGTTCCTCGAAGGTGGCAGAAAACCCCCACGATATCATCAAGATAAATGAAGATGCTATCCAGGTTCATATCCCCAAAACAATGCTCCATTGTCCTCTGGAAGGTAACAGGTGCATTGTTCAGTCCGAAAGGCATTCTCTTGAACTGCCATAGTCCCATAGGGGTGATGAAAGCAGTTTTTGGTCGATCGGCTTTGGCCACAGGGATCTGCCAATACCCACTGGCGAGATCAAGCATGGAAAAGAAATTGGCTTTCCCTAGAGCTGTTAGGGACTCTTCAATCCGTGGCAGGGGATAGGCATCTCTTGTAGTGACAGCATTCAACCGTCTATAATCTACACAGAAGCGGAGGGTGCCATCCTTTTTCCGCACTAATACAATGGGAGCTGCCCATGGGCTCTTGCTGTCTTCAATTACGCCTTGTTGCATCATCTGTTCCAACATCTGCTTGACTTCCTGATAAAAGGTGAGGAGGTATGCTTCTGTAGTGATCCCGGATGGGTGGATTTCCTCCTGTTGAGATCTCATGTTCAATTCCGTTGCTACAGCCCAGGTCAAAATCCCCCTGGGAAAACGCCTCAGACCACTTATCCACCAGTTGCCTTACTGCTTCTATCTGGGTAGGTGTGAGTTCCTCAGTGGACAGCTGTAGAAGTGGAAGTATCTGTTCTCCTACCCATGCTGGGTCTGCTCCTGCTGAACATTTGGCAACATTCACTTTAGCTACATAACGTCGTCCGTGAAATTTCTGGAGCTCTATATGGTCCACTTTGGGAGAAATCACACCTGAAATCAGGGCTAGTTCCACCACTGGTCTCCCTGGGGGCAAGTGAAGTGAGATCGTCTTGTTGTTCCGCCTCCTAACTAGCACGGTGCCTTGACAAACTACTGTGAGAGTTCTAGCAACAAACGAGGCCATATCTGAGGGTAAGGGTTCCACTAGCACTGGGACGCCCTGCAGTCTATGGCATGATCCAAAATTCATGGGAAGTACAAGTTCTTTGCAGGGAGGTATTACAATCTCTGTCCCAAAAGGAACCCTCACGACAGCAGCCTTTTCATTAATGTTTGTGGTACTTGCGTCAGAGCCCTTTAGTGCTGCCAAGGTAAGGAGCAGCATTCTAACTTCTTTAGGTGGTCCCAGGTGTGTAGGACACTGTTTTAACAGCTCAGGCCTCAGCCCCTGGATGATATTCATGCCCAATATCACCTGCGGTCGACCTTTTCCAGATGCTCGTTTAACCACAACACCTTTTTGGCCAAGGTCCTGTCCCCACAGTTCTACTTTCATCCAGGTAATCCCGACCACTTCTATAGGAAGTTCGTTGGCAGCTGTCAGTGAGATCCAGGGGGTATCCTGACTCATTTTCTTCTTTGGGAAGTATCGCTGGAACAAGGGTTCTGGTAGAATGGTGACTTGGGACCCAGTGTCGAAAAGACATTCGACCTCTTGGCCATCGAAGTACCCGTGTACCACAGGGCAATCAACCACCACACCCTCCGTGTGTGACGGGGGAGTCGTTTTGCTGGGCCGCCCCACTGCTTGACTCCTATCGGCGGGGAGCTCTGAGTGTAATGGCTCCCTCGGTATTCGATCAGGACAGTCCCTCAAGCGATGTCCCTTTTGTCGACAGCCCCAACATGGAGAGGGTGACCTCTCCTGTCTTGGTCGTCTGTTGGGTAGTGATTGGTTTCTCCATGAAGGGGTGTGTTCCCTTGGCCCCCTTGGATTGTCTCGCTCACGTCTCAGAGTGGTAAGTTCTGTCTGGAGCTGGGCCATTCCTTCTGTCAGCTTGTGGATGGCCACCTCCCATGGAGCTGTGTGTCCAGTTTGAGGCGGTTTACATGGTTTATCACCTGTGCTGGCCATGAGGACGTCCGTACTGGCACGTCTGGGTTCTGAATATAGGATAGCTGCTTCCAGAATTTCGTGGAATTTTAAGTTTGGGTTACTTCTGTCCTTCTCTTGTAACTTTTCCCTGACTTTGTCAGACAGAAGCTCATCCACAAACTGATCCTTTAGCCACCCATCTGTATCACTCCAGCCAGCACGTCATGCTCGCCTCCTCTCCTTGCGGCGGATCTCGGCTGCTAAATTCTGCAGTTCCAGGGCATACTGCGGAATGGATTCTTCCACTCTCTGCCTTCTACTGATAAAGCGAGCTCTAAGATCCCCTAATGCAACCATTTGGGTGTACACTGCTTCCAAGCGGCTGATTATCTTGTTTTGGGAGTCCTGGTCCTCTGCTGGAAGGTGTAGGATCAACTTCCTTGCTTCCCCTTCAAGGGCATTATTGGCCAGGTCTGCCTGCTGTGCAGGTGGGACCCCATATGACCGAATCAAACCCCGCAACCTCCTAATCCAATCATTTAAGTCCTGATCCGGTCCTGTGTACTTAGGCAGCTGTTGTGGTAGCAATCCTGCCAGCAGTAGAGAAGCTATAGCAGACTGTTTAGCTCCCTCAGTGCTGCTGCAGACCGGCTCTGCTCTGACTCTGCTCTGAGTCCAATCTACAGATAGAAATGAAAACTTAAGAATCTCACGTGTCCCAAAATAGTAATCGTTCGTTCCACAGACTGTGAGCTGAGTGGACCTCCTGCTGACACAAACTTCACGCTGGCACTGCTTTCTACTTGCTTTGGTCAGGGGGTTCTGGTGGCTGGAGATATGGCCAACTCACTTCATGGACAGCTCCCACCAATGGACTGTAACAGAGTCCTCTCCATTGACTGGGGCTTGAAAAGATACTGCGTGCTCTTGTGCTCACTGCAGGTGGCCTGCACACCAGACTTAACAGGGGAGGACCCAGCACCTGGGAACAGCTCACTTGCCCAGTCACTGCTGTCCCATCAGGCAGGATCTCTCTGAGCACAGGAAGCTGGGTGGAGCTGACTTTTATATCCCCCGGGCGTGTCCAGGAGCTCAGAGGATTGTGGGGAGTTGAGTTAAAGGGACCTGCACCAGAATCTGGACAAAAGGGCATCCCACTACAGAACTATATAGTACTGCCCCCTCTCCGTTACATAGGGGGAGGTGTTTTATAGTAGAGATAGTGGAGAACAATGCTACCTGATAACTGTCTGCAGAGGAAGAAGATCCTTTTCTTACTCAATATCTATTTGTTTAGGACTTTAGTTTTTTTTTAGGTCTGTCTTCTAACACATTTCTGACTTCTGCTTAGTTTTTTTTTTTAGTGCTGTTTAAACAACTGTCCCATTTGCCAAACAAGGGTCACATGAGAGGCCTACCCCAGGGTAGGTTTTTCTGGGCTACGCTAGGCACTTTGTACAGGGTCACTGCCTTATACAGGGGGTACCTTTACTTGCACAGACAACTGAACTCTAATAAACTCTTTTGATGTAATATACACCACCACGGACTCTGATGCATTTAGGAGGGACACGCAGAGCCTTTGCCCTTTCCAGCTGTCCAGCATATCACCACAACCTCACTCCCAGTAAAGGTATGAGATCCCGCTGTGCACCAAGCACTGACTCCATACGTGCACTTCAATTAACTCTTCCATACCTGTGTACAGGTTGGGGACCTCTGTGGTGCTGATCTGCTCCCGCTGCTATGGAAGACCTGCTCACAAGGAGAGTGCCAACAACAACTCCTCCTGCTAGAAGCTGTCACATGTACACGCTTACGACAGGCTACTAGGGAAACCTTTGTTACCCTTGTTACCCATTTTAGCTTCACACTGTATTAACTCTTGTACTGTTATCTTCATAGCCCAATATGGTTAGTGACTCGTGTTGTAGACAATATGTACCGGTTACCTGTATGACACCCTTTTAGTAACTTCAGACCAAGCAAAGTCGAGGTTTCAAAAGCTTTACTAAAGAATAAGTTACAAAAATAAAATGCAGTCTTCCTAACATCCATAGTCCCTAACCTAGCTTGTGGCTGCCTCAGCATACCTGCCAGGAAAGAGTCCATTATTGGCAGAGTCCACAACTGTAGTATCCAGGATTGGCATCTTCATGGCAGACAGCAAGTACCAGCAGCTCTTTCAGTCAATAGCAGGGTCCTGAGGGCAGGTGTGCCTTAATGGTCATTCCAGACTTGGCATATTCAGCCGACCAACAGGATGGAGTCTGGCGATGGTACCAACAGCTTCTCGTGTGAGCCCTCCAGCAGCTTGGGTATAGACCGCTGTCCCTTTTATAATAGACAGAACCAGTGAAAGCCTGCCAATACCAAAAAAACACACTTAACGCTAACCTTCCCAGCTGGGGCAGCCTTAAACTCTATCTGCCTACAGACACGTTTAATATTTTTCTAAATATGTGTACCTTTACAATCAATCACTTTAATTGCCTGGATCCATCACTCCACTGATAACCTAGAGATGCAATTTTTAGTAAGAGACACATATAGAACACCTAAAATTGTTTTGGGCCTCACAAACTCCCTTGGAGCACTCAAATCACTTGCAGTGAAATCACTTTTAATGCTGATGCTCAAAAATGCTTGTTCCATATATTATATATACGGTTAGTGAATGTCCCCTTGTAACTAGCTCAACCCTATGAGCAAAAAGCTCATTAGGCAGGCAGCTATATCTCCTGTATGGAGCTTATTTTCCAAAGCAAACACTTCCAGTTTTAATAACCTTTCAGCACAGTATAACTTCTCACTCCTCATACTAGTAACATTGTCTGTTTCTAAACCTCCTTAGGTTCCCCTGAATTCAGCTTGTAAATATATTCTCGAATGTTGTCTCACAAGGGACCGTTTAATACAACCCAGGAGTTGGTTACCCTTTGTAGGGATTGCCATAAACTGAATGCTGTTATTCAAATTTATCTGCAGGTATGCCCCAAACTTTTTGAATTACAATTTTTCCCAGGGATACAATTTCATCTGTGAATTCAGTAACTATAATTTAATATAATGTTGCCTCTATCTACATGAAATTGGATGTGCCATTTAACTGCCAAGCATGCACAGGACACGTTTCAGAAACCATAGTATTTGTGCAATAAATTTACATATATGTAGCCCTGTTATGGGGGGGGGGGGGTCATATGAAGTTGCCCTCTCCACATAGGCTATGGCGCTAACCTGCAGGTAACCAACTGAGTCAGAGCCTTCGCTAAAGGAAAAGCGGACTATGAATAGATAATTGGCAGTGCCTCCACCTAGAACTCCAGCGCAGTGGCGGCCCGTGCATTAGGGGCACACGGGCACCGCCCCCCCGTCCATGCATACAGCCCCCTGATCTACATATCAGGGTGCCAGACTATGGATTCTGGGGGGGGAGTGTTTTTTTGAAGGACGTGATTAGAGCCAGAGGTACTGCGCCCTGATCTCACCCAGTTGTGTGACGATAGCAAATTCAATTTCTCTATTTTCACACTAAAGTTCTTCCCTGCCAATCAGCAAGCAGGTTGTGAGACCTGTTTCCCCGATTGGCAAAAGCGTCAGGTGATCTTATTGGATGCCTAGTGCTTAGGCAGAAGAGGAGACAGTATGCTGTATGATGGAGGAGCGGATACCAGAGCCCCCGCTTCCTGCACTCTGGAAGAGGACACCACAGGCTGGCACATGCTTGTACAGATGAACACACCGATGGCGAAGAAGTGTGGAACACACCACGTGCAAGGCAAATCAGGCCAACTAGCCTATCTCTTGGTCCCTAACCTGACTATAGGCTGTCAATGCTACCAGACCACTACCTATATAACAGCCTGTAGGGTGCCTAGCATATCAAGCAAGGTTCTGTTAAATCTTTCAGGAAGAGCATCCCCTTCAGGGTGGTAAGGTGTAGTCCGACTCTTGCGAACATTTAGTAGCTGAAGCTATGCTTTGTTTAACTTGCTCTCAAAATCCCGACCCTGATCTGAGTGTAATCTGGGGGGGTGGTCGTAGTGGACAAAATATTTCTCCCAAAGCACCCGAGCAACCGTTACTGCCTTTTGATCTTTGGTAGGGAAAACGTGGGCATACTGAGTAAAGTGATCGGTCACCACCAATACATTTCCGATCCCTCTGGAATCTTGGTCAATACATAGAACGTCGACCTGAACTTTGTAAGTGCTTCATGGGGGCAGCATGGACCGGAAGAGCTTTCCCCTGAAGACATCGAAGGCAACGTCTGCAAAGATCGACCACGGTGTCTCTCATTTTAGTCCAGTAATATCGGTCTTGGATGAAGCCATACGTTTTTTATGGCCCCAGATGGCCATGATGGCCATGATGGCCATGCAGACTCCTGAACACCATCTTGCGGAAGCATTCTGGAAGCACTAATTGATGCCTCCCAGGGTGATCATAATACAATATCACACGATAGAGTAGTCTTTTGTCTATCTCAAATTTCTCCCAATCCCTCAGGAAAGGACCATTCTCAGTGGGCAGGGACTTCTTCAACATCTCTGGTTCTTTAGTACTCACTGCTCTGTACAAAGGTCCGATAACAGGTTCAGACTTCTGACTTTTAATCATTCGCTGGGGGCTATGGAGCATCTCTCAAATGATCCCAGTGCAGCAGAGTAAGAAAACATATAAGGGACAGCTTCTGGGCCACTACCCACGCAGTTCACCAGCCGTGCCTTAGAAAAGGCCACTTTATCTTCAACAACTGTGGCTGTATCACACAGGGCCCTGACACCAGGGCCGGGGACCTCTTCCCAAACATTCTCTTCAGATATAGGGCCAACCCTGGGCATCTTAATAGGGCATCTGCTCCTATGTTCTTTGGGCCCAGTTTGTACTTCAATGTAAACTGGTAAAGAGCGGCTAACCATCGGTGCCCGGTGGCATCTAGCTTGGCTGTAGTTAGAACATACATCAAAGGATTGTTATCAGTTCTTACTTCAAATGAAGCTTCATATAGATAATCGTGTAACTTGTCAACAATGGCCCATTTGAGGGCCAAGATTTCCAACTTGTCAACTGGGTAATTACGTTCACTAGGAGAAAGACTTTGGGCTTCTGAGCATCAGCGTAAGCCAAGACCGGCACTCCTGTCAATTTCTTCTTCAATTGATCAAAGGTTTCTTCACATGCTGAAGTTCAGTTGTCCCCAAAGGGGCTTTTGGGAGACCTCTTTTGCTTCTCAGAGCTGTTCATATCACTCTTCAACAAGTCATGAAGGGGTTTAGCCACTTTTGAATACCCCTCTACAAATCTGCAGTAATATCCGCAAGCCAAAGAAGGACCATAGCCATATTCTGAGGTTGGGGTCAGTTCACCACAGCCTCGACTTTTGCGGGGTCAGTGGCCACACCTACAGCAGAAACTGTGACCCACGTATGTGACTGATGATCTACAGAACTTGCACTTGTCTGCTGACAGCTTCAGTCCCTCATTTCTTAGACGCTGTAAAACCCACATCAGCGTCTCTTCGTGTTCTTCTAATGTTGCCCTGAACACAATAATGTCCTCGAGATACACAAGACATTCCCTGGGGACTAAGTCACCTAGAACTTTTTCCATCAGTCTCTGGAAGGTTGCAGGCGCACCTCTTATGCCCTGTGGCATGCATGTGAACTGGTAGAAACCCAAGGGACATATGAATGAATTATGAATTATATGAATTATGTCCTGGTCCTCGGATGCTATCAGGACTTGATAGTACCCAGACCGCAGGTCTAGTACAGAGAACCACCGATTCCCATTGAGAGCTTTCAGAGCTTCCTCTATCCTGGGTAGTGTGTACTGATCAGGTATGGTCCGCCGGTTGAGGGTTCGGTAATCTACACACAGCCGGATGGACCCACACTTTTTCCTCACTACTACAATCGGAGAGACATAAGGGTTTTTACTGTCCACGATAATTCCTTGGCCCTTCATCTGTTTTAGGGTCTGTCTCAACATCAACATCTTTGGGTGCTATTCTTCGAGGTCTCTATCTGACAGGAGTAGCATTGATTAGTCGAAAAATGTGCTGGGCACTTCTAGCACAGTCCACATCCATGTCTTCCATTGAGAACACGTCTCGTAAATCCGACAATTGCTTTGTCAACTTCTGGCTACAAGCTTCTGGTAGGGTTGGATCACCTTAAGTAAAATTTGAGGTTAGAAACTGCATTCCTGACCTGAACTCTACACACTTCAGCTTAGGGGTGCACGCCAAGCACTGGGTAACAGTGGGCAACATCTTTATGAGGATCAATTACAACAGAATGAGGGAAACAGTTTCTCACAGTTACAATCATAGACAGTGCCACTCTAGTTCTCTAATACTTTCTCGCAGGGATCACCATCCACCCTCCTTATACAATTATTTCTTCGGGAGTTTCCATCAGGACATAACTCCCATCTCCAAGCAGTTCTGGGCCAATACTGGAGGCTACCCTTAGCACTCTCTCTCACCCTGGTGGAATTTTCACTGGGTGTTCTCCAATGTGACATACCACTCCATGGCGGTGGCCAACGGAAAAGGCCTCACAGAACTCTTTAATCTTAGATGGTAGGTTATCAGATTCAGATTAAATAGTCCAACTTCCTTCAAATAATTTCTGGAAAGCACTAAGCTAGCACTAGTATCGGTATTGGCACCAATACTGAGCATTTGCCCAAGTACTTGTACTTGGGCAAATGCTCCCGATGCTTCACCCGATACCTGGACAGTCAGCAGTGATCAGTGTGTGGGGGAGTTACAAGCTTCTCCCCCCGCGGCTTTCAGCTGCTTTAGTGAAATCTATACAGCGGTGATCGGTGCTTGTAACTCCCCCACACGTGATCACCGCTGACTGTCACCGCATCCTTCATGTCCCCTCTGTTCTGCTGTCCCCCTCCTTTCCACTGTCCCCCTCCGTTTCGCTGTCCCTCTCCGTTCTGCTGCCCCCTCCGTTCCACTGTCCCTCTCCGTTCTGCTGTCCCCCTCCGTTCCGATGTCCCTCTCCGTTCCGCTGTCCCCCTCCGTTCCGCTGTCCCCCTCCGTTCCGCTGTCCCCCTCCGTTCCGCTGTCCCCCTCCGTTCTGCTGTCCCCCTCCATGTACTCTTCCTTTTCTGTATAGACAGAGTCAGCTAGCTCTGTCCATTCACATAACTGAAACACTGTAACCTCCTGTGATTACGATGTCTCAGTTTATGAATGGAAAAAAAAAAAACACTGTCACGTGACATTAAAAATAAAAGTATCGGTATCGGCGAGTACTTGAAAAAAAGTATCGGTACTTGTACTTGGTCTTAAAAAAGTGGTATCGGGGCAACCCTAGAAAGCACTATGTACTGCTCTGCAATTAATGCCTACTATTACTAGGGCTGAGCAGGCATCACCTGTGTCAGGGCAGACCGGAGCGGTGATCTCCATAGGGGGAATACCCTTGTTCTCTAACTCAGGTACAATCACAAGCACAGTTCCCCCAATGTCCTCCTGACATATTCTAGCTGAATGACCCGTCTGACTTCACCTGAAACACTTCCGGAGGTCCCTCTCCCTTAGTGATACAGCTGGTTGTTTACTTGAAAGCTGGGGCTGGTAAGGCTCAGGTTTCTCTCTTTGAGTCTGATCAGAGGAGTAATCCTCTTTTGAGAAAGCTTTTATTTTCTTAGGAGTACTAAATTTAATGTCAGCTTCCTGTTTCTTTACTATTTCCAT
This sequence comes from Aquarana catesbeiana, assembly GCF_042186555.1. Lineage (NCBI taxonomy): Eukaryota > Metazoa > Chordata > Amphibia > Anura > Ranidae > Aquarana > Aquarana catesbeiana. Next base: position 269,615,887 of record NC_133325.1, on the reverse strand, counting down.
TAACTCATGGATGGGAAGTACTTTGTCAGATAACTTCATTTTAAGGAGCTGTGCGAGAGGGTGGTAAGGTAAAAAACCTCTAACTAATTGACTGGTCCGCATTGAATCTACTTCACAAATGAATATAGCGCAGTGATATACTAAACGGGACAAGAGCCACAGTATTTGGTTAATAAAAGTAGAAACACTTTATCCTTCCTTCTGCAGAGACATACGGTAATCAGCAACCATCTGCTCAGGATCATGGTATGGCTCAAAGTGATCAGACAGTACATGTATGTAGTCATAATTCCCTCTAGCCCCTGTTCCAGCTGAAGAAAAACAACCCCAAAGTATGATCCAGCCACCACCATGCTTCACTGTGGGTATGGTGTTCTTTTGGTAATGTGTAGTGTTGTTTTTGCACCAAACATATCTTTTGGAATTAAAAGTTCAACCTTGGTTTTATCAGACCATAACACATTTTCCCACATGCTTTTGGGAGACTTCAGATGTGTTTTTGCAAAATTTAGTCGGGCTTGGATGTTTTTCTTTGTAAGAAAAGGCTTCCGTCTTGCCATTCTACCCCATAACCCAGACATATGAACAATACGGGATTTTGTTGTCACATGTACCACACAGCCAGTACCTGCCAGATATTCCTACAGCTCCTTTAATGTTGCTGTAGGCCTCTTGGCAGCCTCCCTGACCAGTTTTCTTCTCGTCTTTTCATCAATTGTGGAGGGACGTCCAGTTCTTGGTAATGTCACTGTTGTGTCATTTTCCCCACTTGATGATGACTGTCTTCACTGTGATCCATGGTATATTTAATGCCTTTGAAATTATTTTGTACCCTTCTCCTGACTGATACCTTTCAACAATGAGATCACTCTGATGCTTTGGAAGCTCTCTGTGGACCATGGCTTTTGCTTTAGGATGCGACTAAGAAAATGTCAGGAAAGACCTACTAGAACAGCTGAACTTTATTTGGGGTTAATCAGAGGAACTTTAAATGCTGACAGGTGTGTACTGACTCATATTTGATATGAGTTTGAATGTGATTGCTTAATTATGAACACAGCTACATCCCCAGTCATAAGAGGGTGTGCACACTTATGCAACCACATTATTTTATTTTTTAAATTTTACACCTCCCCCCTAAAAGATTTCAGTTTGTTTTTCAATTGAGTTGTATAGTTTATAGGCCACATTAAAGGTGGAAATGATGTATCTTTGTCTATTTTTTTAACATCACAGAAACCTGGCATTTTAACAGGGGTGTGTAGATTTTTTTTATATCCACTGCATATTGCACTGAGCAAATAGAAAGTTTCAGTGAATCAGAGAAGCCTCAACAGATATAATATCTCTGATTCCCACACAGGAGTGACAGTAAAATAACAAACAGTGAGCTACACAGTGCAGTAGCACTTGCCTATATTGTATTGTCCCTTCTCAGCCTGGAAGTATGAATGGATGGATACAGCACAAAATCAGCCTGCAACAACTCCTGGCCTGCAAAGAATGTGTCTGGCCACTCTCTCCTTCACTTCCTGTAAGACATCCATATATATAGCCTTGAAGGGTCTCCTGAACTTTTAAGCAAGGGCAGGAAACAACCTCTTAACAGGAAGAATCCAGTTGTAATAAGAACTCTATGATAGGCATGAATGTAAACAACCTCACAGGCAGTGTACAAAAGAACACACCCCTATGTACCTACCAGTGATGGAACTACCGCCATAGCGACCCACGCGGGTGTTATGGGGCCCGAAACCAAGTAGGGCCCGGCGAGTCGGCGTGTGAGTGGGCGGCGGGTGAGCCGCCGAGCTGCCCGGCGGCTCACCCGCTCGGCGCTCGTACAGTCACACTGACTGTGCGAGCGGACTCAGCTGGGTGGCTCAGCAGGGGGGGGGAGGGATGGACAGGAAGCTGCCAGCTGGGTGGCTCGGTGGGGGGGGGATGGACGAGAAGCTGCCAGCTGGGTGGCTTGGTGGGGGGGTGATAGACGGGATGCTGCCAGCTGGGAGACTCGGTGGGTGGACTGGCCAATAAGTGGGTGGCAGAGCAGAGAGATGACATCATCTCTCACCGCCCGGTGCCTGCCCTGCATCCCAGCAGTTCCGCCCTCACTCACTGTGCAGGCAGCAGAGAGATTACATCATCTCTCTGCTGCCTGACTCAGACTGGGACACAGGAAGTGACAATCCCCATTCCCCACCTTAGCAGGAAAGTGACTATCTGCAACTTGTGGCAGGTGATGTGGCAAGTGGACAATCCGCAATGTGTGGCAGGTGACGTGGCAAGTGGACAATCTGCAACGTGTGGCAGGTGACGTGGCAGGTGGACAATCCGCAACTTGTGGCAGGTGACTTGGCAAGTGGACAATCCGCAACATGTGGCAGTTGACGTGGCAAGTGGACAATCTGCAACTTGTGGCAGGTGACGTGGTAAGTGGACAATCCGCAACTTGTGGCAAGTGACAATCCGCAATGGGTGGCAGGTGGACAATTTGCAACTTGTGGCAAGTGACAATCCGCAACTTGTGGCAGGTGACGTGGCAAGTGGACAATCAGCAATGTGTGGCCGGTGATAGTGGACAATTTGCAACATGTGGCAGGTGACATGGCAAGTGACAATCCGCAGCTTGTGGCAGGTGACGTGGCAAGTGAAAATCCTCAACTTGTGGCAGGTGACGTGGCAAGTGACAATCCGCAACTTGTGGCAGGTGACGTGGCAAGTGACAATCCACAACTTGTGGCAGGTGACTTGGCAAGTGGACAATGCGCAACTTGTGGCAGGTGACGTAGCAAGTGGACAATCCGCAACTTGTGGCAGGTGACGTGGCAAGTGATAATCTGCAACATGTGACAAGTGACAATCTGCATCTGGTGGCAGGCGATGTGGCAAGTGACACACTCGGGGCTCCCACTGATTCTGCATTATGGTGAGTTGAACTATTTCATTTTCTATAACAATGTAATAATAGAAATAATGTGTTTCAATGATCCTGACACTATAATAACCATGGTGCCGTGATGATTGAAGCGCCAACATCAGCCATGTCCCTGATAAATTGCCCCCAAAAAAATGTATTTTCTGGCAGTGCCCCTCCCGAGACTAGACTCTGGATCAGCCCCTGGGTGAGGGGGGGCCCATACAACATTTTGCTATGGGGCCCTGTGATTTCTAGTTACACCCCTGGTACCTACATATACAAATTGGCATGAAATCTGTAAAAGACAGGTAATGGTTTAGTACATTTTCCTTACAATACATGTCATGGATTTGAACCCAAACAGATAGACTCTACGGGCATTTACATTATTTTCAACATTGTCATGCAGGTTTCCATCATCATACCACCATCAAAAACATACTGGTAGGTTTTCTGCCTTCTACCTGCTCCCACATCCTCATTCTGTGCCTAGGCAAGAATGATGCCACAGAATGACAGTTTTTTTCCTATGGACAGTCTGAACAGGACATCTGACATTTGATAAAGTTGACTGATAAAGTTCCAGCTTCCACCATTAGGTGGCAGCAAAATCATTCTTTATTAGATACACTACTGTGTGAACAAAAAGATTCTGTTTATGAGAATAATTTATTTAAACCAAGATCACTATAAGAAAATGATAGACTAGTAAGATTTACAAATATGTGTAACATTTTCATGAATTCAGTTGACATACAGACTTCTATTCTCTAGCCCAATAGAGGTATTTCTGCACTTTGAACATTTTAACCACTACTTTCCAGAACCATTTTCACATTTCAGCTATAGGTCTATTAATACCACAAAATGTTTTTAAAAACCTTTTTAAAAAACTAGTGTTGCTATAAAATACAAATTTTATTCTGCAATTTGTCCCAATGCAATTTACATAACATTAAAATATTTTGGTATAAAGCATAATAAAACATACACATTTATCATTCAAAAACTGGTCACAACCTTTTTAGAACAGTAGCCACCAGCCAGTGTCCATAAAGGAATGTACAGTTTGTTGTGCCTGTAATACTTAAAGTACTCAGTATACATACAGTTCAATTATGTGTTTGGATAAATATCTAGAAAATGAAGAGGAACCACATATAAGCATGAAGAGAAACTATAAGGAGATAATATACAAACTCCATGCAGCGTCCTGCTGGCAATTAAACTTTATAGTAAGAATACTCTAGATAGATGACCAAACGGTTTGCCTGCAATTTGAAGAATCAAATAAATGTAAAAAAAAATATTGTAATGAATAGGTGAAGCTCTCTACAGACAAGTAAAGGATATTTGTTGACAGCTTGCATTTTATATTGATGGCACAGCGCATGGTATTCTGGGAGCAATAAATCATCATGATGTAGAAACCCTTATTTAGTTTACTGAAGATGGACAAGTGACCCACACTTATCTGACTCATTACTAGTAGTCATTTGGCTTTCCTGCCTCCCGGGAATTAACAGACCAGATAGACCCGTTTCAGGTTTACCTGCGCTAACTTCTATTTACAAGTGAAACAAAAACTAGCACAGATTAACATAGGGAATTTGGCAGTTTTTCATATACCCTGTCTCCCCGAAAATAAGACCTAGCGTGATTGTTGGTGATGGCTGCAATATAAGCCCTACCCCCCAAATAAGCCCTAGTTAAAGTCCTTGTAGGTCTTATTTTCAGGGTAGGGCTTATTTTCGGGGAAACAGGGTAGGGCTTATGTGGGGGGGTAGGGCTTGAATTGCAGCCATCACTGACAATCACGCTAGGTCTTATTTTCGGGGAAACTGTATATTCCATGTAGAAAATAAGGTGTGGCCTTGAGATCAGAGCATGCTGCTCCAGCTCTTCTTTCTCTGTCCTGTGTGCTGCTTGTCATCACCACAGAACAGAGAACTGATTGCTCTTCATTAACGATAGGACTTGTTGTAAGAAGAAGAGTCATGCAAGCATTGTGCTTGCACAACTCTTTGTTAATTCACACCCTTTATGACATATTACTTTATATAGCCAGAGTGATATGATATTATTTTAAAGTAGCATGAATCAGTGCAACTGTAACAAGATAGATACAAATGATTGGACAGGAAGTAATGCTAAACAGTTGCAAATGTAGAATCAATAATACAAAACAGGTTCAGGATGGCAAAGAGCATGCATACTCTGCAGAATACAAAACAGTTTATGAAAGCTGCACAGACATGGACCCAAGAGCAACATATTGCATATCAACAAAGAGTCTAGCTGAGAGTCACCAGTTCAGTAAAACAGTTCACAACACAAACAGATACTTGCATTAATCCTAATTAATGGCATTCCTCTCAGTGAAGTCTGGGATAACTCTGGTAACACAGGTGAACATCTGGAGGAATCCAGGGCTCCAGGTAACAGGGGGGGGGCATCCCACTGCAAATAGAATCCTCTGGGAGCAATTGGAGAGGTGCTTGCCACAGTAGCTGGGTCTTTTGGAGAAGCTATGTGTTATTAGGATACTGTATGGCTGCCCTAAACCTATCTTCCCTGTCTGGTACCCCCCCCCCCCCCGTTCTTTGGTACTTGCTGGAAACTTCCAGAAGAATGGGGGGAGGTTAGGAGGAGCTGCCTGGAGTATTCATGAGGGCCCTGACCAATTCCAAATAAATGGGTTGGCAGGGGGCAGGCCCCCTCAAAAAATCAGGGTCAGCCCAGCAGGGCAGGAGAGTTCAGGTGGAAGCTGGAGATGGAGTGGTAGGAGGCTGTCCGTGGACCCTTGCAGGGTAACCCCCTAGTCTGGGGGGTGACCTCGGGTCTGGTATCTCGGGTGAAGGAGGGATCCTCTGAAAAGCCAAGGAGGAATCCTGTCCAGTGGTACGGGAGCAGGTGGGAGGACAGCAGGAGCCAGTGAGATCTCCAAGGAGAAGACAGCCAGGTGGGCTGGTGAGTGGTACAATCGGGGAGAACTGAGAGGTGGCCTGAGAGGACCAGGTGAGAGCAGTCGGAGATGGATGCAGAGTCAGTCTGGGAGCACTGTGAAAGCTTAACCAGGAGGGCTAGAGAAAGGGGCAGCTGCAGCCAGGTGGGCTGGCAGTGTCTGAAGAGGTGGTGCTGGAATCTGTAGCCACAGGAGGACAGCTGGGCACTAGGACTTTTCTACACTACCAAAGGGGCCCACAATTCCTGCCTGTAAAGGGCATTTTCTATCAATCTGACTGAACCCTATTGCCAGATCACCTAACAGTGCACCAGTTGGTCCTGGGAATTGTTGTTCTTCAAGCAAGTGTTGTGCTGGAGAAGCTGAGGAGTGTGTAAGTAGCCTGTAGAGAAGAAGTTGTCGCTGGAACGTTCTGCTAAAGTCAAGTGAGCATCCTATAATACCCTTAACCCCATCCAAGTTCAATACCCCTAATAAAAATAATACAAAAACAAAGCTACAAGGACTGTTTCCTGACTCAAGAATGCTGTGGAAAATGATGTGTGCCTGGTTGTGCAGGGTGGGGGATCCCTTATTCAACAGCGGTTCCTGTGGGGGTAGCCCTATATATATATAATGCATATAGATCAGTAGAAGGGATGAGCCTCAGGCTTAGACGACCCATGTTTGGTCCCAATTTTAGCTGTTTGGAGTTCAGCTAAACTAATGGGATGTTCCGCCATTCATCAAGCCACATATCTCATTGGATGAGAAAATCCAATTTAGTAGCAGCAATGCTACTGCTACTAAATATGACAGCTTGCACAGGGCACCTGGTTGTTAGGAAGCCACATACACCTGCTTTCTAGCAACCATGACTTACCCTCCCCACCCATTCAGCCGACAGCTGAAATGTAAACAAAGAGGCAGGGGATGGACAGTTGACATGACCGAATACTGACCCCGCCCCTTTGTTGACATTTGGTGAGTGTAGTGGGGGGCAGTGGATGGGTTACATGGCATGTTTTTGTTTCGGTAGTCATCAGATGTTCCTCCTTGTAATTGACAAGGATCTACATTGTGGGACTACATGATTGATGATGGTTTTTAAACGTTTAACAAAAGACTTGTCAAAAAGTGTGTGTTTATTTATTATTTGTTTTGTGAATCGATAGAGGATCTATGCACTTATTCACATTGGGGAGTGCGCATCTTGGGGTTTCCTTATTTATTAAAGGGGTCTTTCAGAATCTGATAAGCTCCCTGTCCACCATAGTCTCCCACAACCACCAAGCCAGGGTTGTGGGGAAGAGCCCCTTGTCCTCAATAATATGAGGATATGGACATCAACATAACAACAACATTTTTTGCCAGTAGGCTCCCCCCTGGCAAGGTACCCTCATCATGTGTATGTGAGAAACTTAGGTGATACATATACACAGTCCACAATTCTGCCAGCCAGTGTCATAAATATATACAGTAACTGGCCACTTAATTAACACTTGGTCAATTGCTTGGTAACACAAATTGCTAATCAGCCAATCACATGGCAGCAACTCAATGCATTTAGGCATCTAGACGTGGTCAAGACGACTTGCTGAAGTTCAAACCGAACATCAGAATGGGGAAGAAAGGGCATTTAAGTGACTTTAAATGTGACATGGTTGTCGGTGCCAGTTGGGCTGGTCTGAGTGTTTCAAAAACTGCTGATCTACTGGGCCATTCACACACAACCATCTCTATGGTTTACAGAGAATGGTCCGATAAAGAGAAAATATCCAGTGAACGGCAACTGTGTGGAAAAAAAATGCCTTGTTGATGTCAGAGGTCAGAGGAGAATGGGCAGGTTTTAGATGATAGAAAGGCAACAGTAATTCAAATAACCCACTTGTTATAACCAAGGTATGCAGAATACCATCTCTGAATGCACAACACATCGAACCATGAAGCAGATGGGCTACAGCAGCAGAAGACAACACTGGGTGCCACTCCTGTCAGCTAAGAACAGAAAAATTAGGCTACAATTTGAACAGGTTCAAAAAAATTGGACAATAGAAGATTATAAAAGCGTTGCCTGGTCTGATGAGTCCTGATTTCAGCTTCGACATTCAAATGATAGGGTCAGAAGTTGGCATATACAGCATGAAAACACTGATCCATCCTGCCTTGCATTTTATTTTATATACATTGTACATTCACATCAGTCCCTACCCTCAAGGAGCTTACAATCTAAGGTCCCTAACTCACATTCATACATACTAGGGACAATTTAGATAGGATCCAATTAACCTACCAGCATGTCTTTGGAGTACCTGGAGGAAACCCACGCAGCACAGGGAGAACATGCAAACTCCAGGCAGGTAGTGTCGTGGTTGGGATTCAAACCAGCAACCCTTCTTACTGCTAGGCGAAAGTGCTATCCACTACACCACTGTGCCACCCAACAGTTGCATCAACAGTTCAGACTGGTAGTGGTAGTGTAATGGTGTAAGAGGTATTTTCATGGCACGCTTTGGGCCCCTTGAGCATCGTTTAAATGTCATGACCTACAGGAATATTGTTGCTGACCATGTTCATCCCTTTATGACTACAATCTTCTGATGGCTAATTCCAGCCGGATAATGCACCATGTCACAAAGCTCAAATCATCTCAAACTGGTTTCTTGAACATGACAATGAGTTTACTGTACTCCAATGGCCTCCACAGTCATCAGATCTCAATCCAATAGAGGACCTTTGGAATGTGGTGGAATGGGAGACTCACATCATGGATGTGCAGCCGACAAATCTGCAGAAACTCTGTGATGCTATCCTGTCAATATGGACCAAAATCTGAGGAATGTTTCCAACACCTTGTTGAATCTATGCCACGAAGAATTAAGTCTGGCGTGTGCAAAGTCTAAAGAGCCAGCTACCATCCAAAGGTGGTATCCACAATATCAAATTTTGTAGATATGCTCTTACTATGATAGATTAGGGTTTTTTTTTTAAATAAGCCTACTGGTGCAGAAAACTTTCACACATAGTCCACCACATATCTTAGCTAATCTCCTAAGGCAGGAGTATTTACTGTATAACAGCGTTCAGCCATAGTGAGCCATTGTAACAGGTAGAGGAATCTGTGAATGATCAGAGAAAGGGTAGATTAAACCTGAACTTTACTAAACAGGTGCAAAGTAGGATTAACAACGCAAACAGGATCAAAATGAAAAAAATAAGCTCATACAGTACAAAATAATAATAATCTGGTTATAAAACAATACAAATAGGAGCTCATAGGAGCAATGTTTTTGCTAGTCAATGAAGTCACTAGATGGTAGTACAACACAGTCTCTATAAGGCTCTGCAGGCATAAATATTAGAGAATGACCCTTGTTTAAGTAAACAGTGCAGTAGACCAGTGTTTATCAGCTTCAGTCCCCCAACAGGTCATTTTTTTTAGGATTTCTCACAGATGAAACAACTGTGGTAAAGTGAAACTGATAAAATCACCTGTGCAAAATAATGGAAAGCCTGAAAACATGACCTGTTGGGGCGCCTTGAGGACTGGAGTTGAGAAACACTGCAGTAGTGTAAGAGCCACTTTTGCTTAGCCACTGCTACAGTGTCTCTCATGGTGAAGTTTAGAGTAGATTTAGGTACATTTGTGAACAGCTTGAGGGATATCTGGTCTAGCATCACAGGTGAGCGGCTGAAGCTGTCTCAAGGCTGGTACCATAGGCAGTGACTGGAGACACAGGATCACCCCACTTGAAGTATAGTATTCTGATAGCAATTGGAGCAGTGCTTCCTGCAGTGGATGGATCTTCTGTGGAAACTGCATGTTACTAGGTTCCAGCCTGGCTACCCACATGGCAGGGCTAGCAGTGGAGAACTTGGCACCTGGCTGAAGATCACATCATTTGAAGAACCATAGTTGAAAGTTGGGAATATTTTCTTTAGTGCGTACTGAAGCATTTACAACTCTCTTTCCTCCCCTAGTAGTTTATTGCTATCAAATATTTTCCCTTCATTTTGGTTGCTCAAGAACATTTTATTTGCATACACTTCACATGTTTTTCTTACATTAAAGCTATTTCGGGTATTGTGGTATTTCCTGTTAGTATTTTACGTTTCATATGACTCAGTACTTAGAACTAGATGATTCATTAGGATTTCTTTACAGGTCTGTTATAAACAGGGGAATGATAACACTCAGTTGATAGAATCTGAAGAACTGTATGAGTAGAACTAAACATGTTGCTCTATATGATAGGGAAAAGCTGAAGAGATCCCTTCAGCTTTCAAGTCCTCGGCTTTTCACTGATTTTACAATACAGAAGAAATTAAAATCTTTTATCCAGATTCTGCAGCAGAAATGTATTCGACATAAACAAAAAGGGGGGGGGGGGGGGAACTAAGGCTCATCTAATTTAGTCCAGATTGAATGGGAATAAAAATAATGTCTTGAAAAGACTCCTTCCCGATATCTGTTTTCACCGTCAGCCGAAGGTATTTAACACAATCAGTCAAATCCCCCGGGGTGGTATTCCTCTGGATACACAAACATATAAGAAAAAAAATGGGAAAGATTCCCAAAGGATAATCTTCAAAGGGGATAAACCGGGTGAAACTAAATTTATTTATTTATTATCAGCTCACCGTTTGATGTCAACCTCATTTTTATTGTTCATTCAAACTGGGACAATGAAACCAAAAGAAGAGGTATGCTTCCTCTACCTACAAAAAGCATCTTCTTCTTCATAGGACTACCTTTTTTCACTTGGATTTGGCCCTATATTCTTTACAATTTTAATATCTCTTTACAATATTCCCCAGGCATTTTGTCTGTTAAATCTCCAATTCTTTTAATACGGGTCATTGAACAATAGTCACACATGACAGGCCCCATATAAAAAGTATTTGAACAGGAGGTCAAGAACATAGATGCTCCTTACTTCCACTATGATATCTATCCCAAACCTATTGAAATTATTAGAAAAAAAATCTACATTTTTAACACTCAAGCTAAAAAATTCTAAATCACAAGCCATGTACCTTAATTCGGAAGAAAAGACTGCAAAAACTGTAATGTTCTCTTTTCCATTCAAATGGACAGCCTCCCCTCTTCCCCCCTTAGTTAAAAAAATAACACCACCCTTCTATACACTTTATCAACTACCTACCTTTGTTCATTATCACCGCCTTCAGGGCTTGGACACCTTTATTCTATAACAAGCAATAAATAGTCTGCCAAATGTCTATTTCATACTCCAATTTTCCAAGATTTAGATTCTTTGGAATCCAAACTGTTTAAATGCGTATTGGGTAATTATAATCCCAGAATTAACAGTCATACCCTATATACTCCTAAATCCTTAAGTGGTTTAGGAATTTTGTACTCATCACAGCTTGCACAAATATTGCAACTTTATACAAACACATGCTACCTAGGTGGACTCAAATTGAATTCCCAGTTTGTTCACCCCTCACAATAGACATGGTCAAACCAAGCTGTAGACTTGCTATACTCAAGCAATCTCTGGCATTATATGATTGACTTAAAGTGGTTCTAAATCAAAATGTTTTTTACCTTAATTCATTCCCTGCATTAGGGTAAAAAAACACCCCACGAACTGCTGTACCCACCCCCTCTCTACACAATTACCTGACTCCTCTCACCACTCCAGAACTGTCCCAGATGTAGCACTGCACTTCTCACTTTGTAGTCTCACAGGAGAGCAGCGAGAAGCCAAAGGCTCCTGCTGCTGTCAGTCAAACACTTGTAAATTGTGAAAACACCTGTGTCTATGAATGGACACAACCCTGTTCGGAAGCATGCGCGCACATGTGCACCCTTAGCACCTAGCTTGCTAAGGGACCACTTGCAGGAAGAAGAAATGGACAGCGTCAGTGGGGGGGCCACCGACCGTTCTACCCAATATCGTTGCACACAGCAGGTAAGTAAAACATTTTTTATTTATTTTTAAGAAAGAATAATAACCTTTATTTCTAAATATCATCTTCAATCCTCTCACTCTCCCTATACTTCAAGATCCTAACTTTCCTCTTGACTGGTGGTGGACAAAATAAGACCTACTGAGAATTCCAGATTTCTACACATGCCATGGTATAATATCTTTTCAAACTTTACAAAAGGAGTAAAAACTACCACAGGAATAAATCCATTGTTGCAAGCAAATTCTACACTATAATAATTCATTTTCATCTTGTGATATGGACGTCAAAATGTCTCCATTTGAGTAATTATGCAGACATTTTGATAAACAATCTGTATATATCTTTTCCCTATATAAAATCTTATCCTCTTCTAACTAAAAATGTATCCTGTATGACTAATCCAGAATTAAACCTTGGAGAAACTATTGATTTTTACTGGCTGGTATGCATTGTAAAAACAAACTTCTTCAACATGTATCAATATTACAATTACTGAAACTAACTAATAAAGTTACCCTCAGATGGTACATTGTTCCAACTCCAATTAGGTTTTTGACAGTGCACTCATCATGGAACATTTTCCATACCTGGTAGTCTTGTCCAAAAGTCCATTTAACATTTAGCAGTTCAGCTATTTTGAATGATAAAATTGATGACATCCAGAAGGTCTAGGATTTCTGGCATAATTACACATCTGTTCAAGCATTGTTTTCCCATTTTTTATCTGTGTTGTTCCATTATATATTTATTATACGTTTAAACATTTATGTAAAAAAAAAAAAGTGTTTTCTTCAATATTTTTTCTTGAATTTTAGTAAAAATAATTGAAAGTGAAGTAGTGGGATAGCAGATTTTTTTTGCAGACAAAATGTTGTTTACACTTACTAACCATCTGGGCCAAAACCAAATTTGCTTCTGTATAGCTGGGAGGAATCCCATATCTCCATTCTTGGGTATTTTTCTGTTTCCCTCTAATGAGACCCAATTTTTGTACTCTCCTTCGACAAACTAAATCGATGTTTAGAATCTTGAAAGGGATTTCAAAATTTATAGTTCGGCAGTATAGTGACATTGAAAATGGCACTGCTTTTCAAACTTTGGTATGCCATCAGAACACTCCCCGTTCAGATACTGCTATAATATGGAGTGATTCCAGACCCAGGGTCTCCCAAAAATTAATATTCCAGGCAAAAACAAAAGGGGAACACATGAAAAATAACTATTATTGGCCTGCTCAGTTAGCCTTATGACTCCTTAATATGTTACCTCAAATGCCTCACTGTGGGTCAACATTGAAGCTTTTAAAGTTCTACCACTTGGGACAGACAAGGGCCCTTGAAAAAGTCACGTGTCAGTGACGCAACGTGTCGAGAGGAGTCGGGAGACGCCACTTCTGGTCACGGCTGAGACCAGAAGTTCGGATCTGTGTACGATGTGCGACTCTGTGACCCCCTCAGTTACATTCTGCTGGACGCATTAGCAGTATTTTAAGTGTAAATGAAGTGTAATTACTTTGTTTTACATAAATCTGTTGTACTACACCATGAGGATCTGTGTTTCTGTTTCATGTAGACTGAGCACCCTCTGTCACTGAGTGACATTCTCCCCATGAGTATTTACTACCTTATTGAAGCGTATTTCTTTCTATTCTAAGGTGAGCGGCCAGCGCATACAGTGGTGGATGGTGATGGATTGAGCACCTGACTGCACTATTGTTTTGAATATCACTGGATCACAGCACTGGATCACCATGTACTGTGGAGTGATTACCATTCTTTTTATTTGTGTATATATATATATATATATATATATATATATATATATATATATATATATATATATTTATATATATTTTTTTTTTTTACTCCTTTTTGATTGCCTGTTCACTTTTTTGCACTTTATTATTATATATTATTTAAAAGCGACACATGTTATATGATTGCAGGATTATTTATATGATTGATTTGCACATTTATTTCACTGAGATTTAGTGCCACTCCATTCATTTGACTTTTTTTACTTACAGTAGGGTCTTCCCTTCAGTGCCAGGTGCTGGAACACAGAAAGTGTTTCAGCGCCCAGCACCTCCCTGCCACTCTGCTGCCTAACTGGTGTCCAACAGCCTGTGGGCTGCATGCAGAGGGCTGGCAGGCCACATATTGGGCACAAGAGAATTATATATATATATATATATATATATATATATATATATATATATATATATATATATCAAATTGCCTTTTAGAAAATTGCAGGGAGTAAAGGCATCATACATACAATCACCAAAAAAGAAACAAAAGCTTCCTGAATGTTTTACTTCACTCAGTGTAAAATTAGTATAAAAGTTTTCCTATGCAATGTGGTGCACAGAGCTAGAATGACCATGAGCTTCAGTGCTGATCCACAAAGACACCAATATCCTTGTTGAACACTACCACAAACATTCGTAACTCAGCACCAGCATAAACTAATTATTAAGTTATTATTTGATAATCATGGCTAGTGTATTTGTAGGTCAGCATATGGCACCACCACTGGTGGCTTTTTTTGTGATTTACCATTGGGGATTGAGTTAAGAGTTAGCCATGTGGCTAGAAATACTAGTATGTTTCTGACATCTATAGCTATCACAAATAGTTTATCCTACAGAAGGAACATATACTGTCCTTTTAAAGGTAACAGCATAATAAAGCTGGTGTTCGTTTTTCTTTTAAAAATAGCCAGATGTTACACATATAGCCACACTCCTTTTAGTTATTTGCCAGAGTAAACACTTAACTAAATGACATGTTGCTCTGTAATTTATAAAGTGCCATGTCATAGTGTATGCATAGAAATGCCTGACACGATATACACTATATATACACTATATACACAAAGGCACCGCTGCTGTAAAGGTATGTTGTGCTCATGGTTAACCTAGAAAAAAGGTCACTGAACAGAAAATAAATAAAACTGTTTGGTTTACATTAGACCCTCATTCACACCAGTGCGATTTGTCGTGTGATTTGACAGTTCCAAATCGCATGACAAGTCGCACCCATTGCTGGCAATGGAAGCATTCAGATCACAGTGACTCATATCACACCAATTATGAAGAAGGTTCCAGCACTACTTTTTTTTACGATTTCATTGCAATTTGTATAGACTTCTGTTAAATGAAGTTGCAAACCGCAATGAAATCAGCGGTGCAAATCGCACTGATCTGCAACTTTGAAATCGCGATGAAGTAACACGATTTCAAAGCCGCACCAGTGTGAACCAGGGCTAAAACATTTAAAGTGGATGTAAACCCCATTCATGAAATTTGAGCTGGGCACATCTATCTGCAGTGTTTTCTTTTCTCTCTTCCCTAAGCCCTAAGTCCTGTGGCTTTCTCCTGCTCCATTCTTCTGTTATCAGTATGATAAGTTCTTCAACAACTGTGATAAAACCAGCCTGAATTTTGTGTCAGAGTGGGTGCTATAAATAGTTTAGCAGAGAGCAGGTCTATTCAAAGCACAGCTCTGCAAGTCTCTGTCTATGTGGAGAGGGGGTGTGTGCCTTTCCTCCAATCACCTGTCTCACAGTGTATGGCACGAATCCACACCCACAGGGGAATCAGGAAGAGAAAATTCTAATGTGTGCTTTCTAAACAGTATATAAAGCTGAAGATAGCAGATACACATGTAAAACTTATGTAGGAGGATTTGTTTAATCTCTGTGTATCATCTGAGGCTGTTCACTTCACTGGGTATAGGAGAGGGTTTACATCCACTTTAAAGTACTAATGTAAATATGCATAAAAATGAAATGCTCAAAATGCTATATTCTAAATGCTACTTTGAAGTTAAACTCGAGACTTAGGATGAGCTAAGGCTCGGGTCAAATTTAGTTTGGCCTGAACCCCTGGGAAACAGTCACATGATAGCAGGCCGCCAGCCCAATCAGCTAGGGTCCTGGAATTCCCTGTCCTGCAGCGACACATAACAAAGCAGTGGAGATCCTGATGACCTAATATGGCCATATACCAGACAGTACAGCTAGATCTTTGAGATCTTTGACCACCATTGTAGTGGCAGTACAACTTGGTCAAGAACACTCTCCAGCATTTCCATTTAGGCTTAATGTACATGGGATGTTTTAAAACCTCTCCTGAACTATTTAACTTGACAGATAGTAACTGATGTTTAAAAAATCAGTTTTGCCGCGTTTCCATGCTGCGTTTAGCTGCATTTGCGTTTAGAAGCGTTTTTTTTTTAAATAGTCAAAAATGTATCTCCGCTAAAAAGGTCTGTAAACAAAATGCAACTAAATGCGAGTTACCGCGTTACAAGCTGTTACAGGCATTTGGCAATGCCTCTGAACATCCATCCTGAACGCATTCTTTTGCTTTCCAAAAAATGCTTCTAAACTCAACTGCTTAGAAACGACTATAAACAACTCAGTGTACATATACTGATAAGATAACAGAGGACAGTTCAGGGGCAACTGAAAAAAATGCCCAACTGCTCCTAAATGTCCGTTTACCAGTAGCAGTGTACATGACAGTAGGAGCAGCAGCACACCAAAGAGGTTTTCATGCTGTTCATTCTGTCAGCATTATTATTATTATTATATATATATTTTATATGTATCTATATATAGATATATATTTATGTATACTGTATCTTACAAAAGTGAGTACACCCCTCACATTTTTGTAAAAATTGTATTATATCTTTTTAAATTACAACACTGAAGAAATGACACTTTGCTACAATGTAAAGTAGTGAGTGTACAGCTTGTATAACAGTGTAAATTTGCTGTCCCCTCAAAATAACTCAACACACAGCCATTAACCACTTCAGCCCCAGAAGAATTGACCCCCTTCCTGACCAGAGTACTTTTAGCGATACGGCACTGCATCACTTTAACTGACAATTGCGCGGTCGTGCGACGTTGCACCCAAACAAAATTGACGTCCTTTTTTCCCCACAAATAGAGCTTTCTTTTGGTGGTATTTGACAACATTTGGCAATTTTGAAAAAAAAGCAATATTTTTTACTTTTTGCTATAATAAATATCTCCAAAAAAAAATATATATATAAAAAAACATTTTTTTTCCTCAGTTTAGGCCAATATGTATTTTTCTACATATTTTTGGTTAAAAAAAATCGCAATAAGTGTATATTGATTGATTTGCGCAAAAGTTATAGCGTCTACAAAATAGGGAATAGATTTATGGCATTTTTATTGTTAATTTTTTTTTTTATTAGTAATGGTGGCGATCTGCGATTTTTATTGTGACTGCGACATTATGGCAGACACATCAGACGCTTTTGACACTATTTTGGGAGCATTGTCATTTATACAGCGATCAGTGATATAAAATGCACTGATTACTGTATAAATGACACTGGCGGGGAAGGGGTTTAACATTGGGGGTGATCAAGGGATTAAGTGTTTCCTAGGGAGTGATTCTAACTGTGGGGTGGGGTGGGCTACCTAGGACATGACAGCAATCACTGCTCCCGATGACAGGGAGCAGTAGATCTCTGTCATGTCACTAGGCAGAATGGGGAAAAGCCTTGTTTACATAGGCATCTCCCCATTCTGCCACTCCGTGACACGATCGCGGCACACTGGCGAACTTTGAGTCCGCGGGTCCCGCGGTCACGGAGCACGCGGCAGGCGCGTGCGCCCACAATGCTGCTTCTTAAAGGGGACGTACCTGAACGCCCATTTGCTCACCCGTGCCATTGTGCCGATGTAAATTGTCGTGCACTGGTCGGCAAGCGGTTAATGTCTAAACCGCTGGCAACAAAAGTGAGTACACCCCTATGCGAAAATATCCAAATTGGGCCCCATTAGCTATATTCCCTCCCCGGTGTCATGTGACTCGTTAGTGTTACAAGGTCTCAGGTGTGAATGGGGAGCAGGTGTGTTAAATTTGGTGTTATCACTCTCACTCTCTCATACTGGTTACTTGAATTTCAACATGGCACCTCATGTCAAAAAACTCAGAACAGGCCTCGCCATGGTTGACCAAAGAAGGTGAGTGCACGTGCTCAGCATTATATCCATAGGTTTCTCTTTGACAAATAGACATATGAGTGCTGCCAGCATTGCTGCAGGGGTTGAACGGGTGGGGGTGGGGTCAGCCTGTCAGTGCTCAGACCATACGCCGCACACTGCATCAAATTGGTCTGCATGGCTGTTGTCCTAGAAGGAATCCTCTTCTAAAGATGATGCAGAAGGAAGCCCGAAAACAGTTTACTGAAGACAAGCAGAGTAAGGACATGGATTACTGGACCAAGTCCTGTGGTCTGATGCGATCAAGATAAACTTATTTGGTTCTGATGGTGTTAAGCGTGTGTGGTGGCAACCAGGTGAGGAGTACAAAGACAAGTGTGTCTTGCCTACAGTCAAGCATGGTGGTGGGAGTGTCATAGTCTGGGGCTGCATGAGTGCTGCCGGCACTGGGGTGCTACAGTTCATTGAGGGAACCATGAATGCCAACATGTACTGTGACATACATAAGCAGAGCATGATCCCCTCCCTTTGGAGACTGGGCCTTAGGGCAGTATTCCAACATGATAACGACCCTAAACACACCTCCAAGATGATTTTCACTGTTATACAAGGTGTGCACTCACTACTTTGCAAAGTGTCATTTATTCAGTGTTGTCACATGAAAAGATATAATAAAATATTTACAAAAACGTGAGGGGTGTACTCACTTTTGTGAGATACTATATATATAAATGTATATGTGCCCTATATAATCATGTGAAATTCCGTGCTAGAGAAAAGAAAAGAAAAAGAAAAGACAGCTGCTAGCACAGGTCAACGGATACAAACCCACTCCATATAATTTAATTCCTACTGCAGCGCTTATCATAAGCACATAAAAAAAAAAGGAATACAAGAGTATTAAATCAATATAAAAAACTGTTTGTCCAAAAAAGTTCATGCATAGGTGATGATGTGTAAAGAAAAATTGAAAAGTAATGCCAACATTTTGCTAGCTGCAGCTTTTAACGATATTGAAATCCCTATCAATTTCTTCTTAAATGTGAGTGGATTTTGTTACAATTTTTAATAAACTTTTATTAGAACATACTACACTGTGAGCTTTTATGTTCTATATGCCCCCATGCATTGAGAGTAGAGTTGAGAGGCCGAAGATTGTTCTTTTCTGATTGTTGTGGATCCATTTGGGGTTTATCCCCTAAAGCACTTCTGGCTTTTCATTTGTTTGAAAGCCAATAACCTCTGGTAAGCAGCCACCTTCACCTTCACTTCTACTGGACGTTTGGGGAGCCTTTTCCTGTCTTCACTTTTGGAGTTATTCTGGAACTGTATTTTCTGGCTAGTGATTATGGAAAGCACATTTTTTTTGCATATTTGTGGACATTTCATTTTTTCTATAAGCATCATCACCTATGCATGAACTTTTTTGAAAGGACTGTTTTTTAAATTTTGTATTCCATCGTTTATGTGTTTATGATAAGCGCTGCATTTAGTATAAATTATATGTATATTTTAAGCTATTTCACGCTACAACCTTCACCTAACCCTAAGCTTCTAGCATTTGCAGCGAAAAAAAAAAATCACCCAACAAAAGGTTTATATATAAAATATGCTACACTAAGTACAAATAAATCAATCCTATCTAGTGTATCAAATCATATGTTCTATACCCATACACCTGCTATATACAGTGCCTTGCAAAAGTATTCATCTCCCTTGGCTTTTTACCTATTTTGTTACATCCTTTGGTTCAATTTTTTTTTAATCTGAATTATATGTGATAGATCAGAACACAATAGTCTAAGTTGGTGAAGTAAAATTAGAAAAACATATACATAAAACTATTTTTCATAAATAAAAAACTGATAATTGGCATGTGCGTATGTATTCATCCCCTTTGTTATGAAGCCCATAAAAATCTCTGGTGCAACCAATTACCTTCAGAAGTCACATAATTAGTGAAATGAGGTCCACCTGTGTGCAATCTAAGTGTCACATGATCTGTCATTACATATACACACCTTTTTAAAAGGCCCCAGAGGCTACAACACCTGAGCAAGAGGCACCACTAACCAAACACTGCCATGAAGACCAAGGAACTCTCCAAACAAGTAAGGGACAATGTTGTTGAGAAGTACAAGTCAGGGTTATAAAAAAATATCCAAATCTTTGATGATCCCTAGGAGCACCATTAAATCTATCATAACCAAATGGAAAGAACATGGCACAACAGCAAACCTGCCAAGAGACAGCCGCACACCAAAACTCACGGACTGGGCAGGGGGGGCATTAATCAGAGAGGCAGCACAGAGACCTAACGTAACCCTGGAGGAGCTGCAGAGTTCCACAGCAGAGACTGGAGTATCTGTACATAGGACGACAATAAGCCGTATGCTCCATAGAGTTGGGCTTTATGGCAGTGTGGCCAGAAGAAAGCCATTACTTTCAGCAAAAAACAAAATGCCACGTTTTGAGTTTGCAAAAAGGCATGTGGGAGTGTCTCAAAATGTATGGAGGAAGTTGCTCTGGTCTGATGAAACTAATATTGAACTTTTTGGCCATCAAAGAAAACGCTATGTCTGGTGCAAACCCAACACATCACATCACGCAAAGAACACCATCCCCACATGGAAACATGGTTGTTGCAGCATCATGCTGTGGGGATGGTTTTCAGCAGTCGGGACTGGGAAACTGGTCAGAGTTGAGGGAAAGATGGATGGTGATAAATACTGGGATATTCTTGAGCAAAACCTGTACCACTCTGTGTGTGATTTGAGGCTAGGATGGAGGTTCACCTTCCAGCAGGACAATGACCCCAAACACACTGCTAAAAAAAACACTTGAGTGGTTTAAGGGGAAACATGTAAATGTGTTGGAATGGCCTAGTCAATGCCCAGACCTCAATCCAATAGAAAATCTGTGGTCAGACTTAACGATTGTTGTTCACAAGCGCAAACCATCTAACTTGAAGGAGCTGGAGCAGTTTTGCAAGGAGGAATGGGCTAAAATCCCAGTGGTAAGATGTGGCAAGCTCATGGAGACTTATCCGAAGCGACTTGGAGCTGTGATAGCCACAAAAGGTGGCTCTACAAAGTGTTGACTTTAGGGGGGTGAATAGTTATGCACATTGACTTTTTCTGTTATTTTGTCCTATTTGTTGTTTGCTTCACAATAAAAAAAAAAAATCTTCAAAGTTGTGGGCATGTTCTGTAAATTAAATGATGCAAATCCTCAATTAATCCATGTTAATTCCAGGTTGTGCTGCAACAAAACACGAAAAATGCTAAGGGGGATGAATACTTTTGCAAGGCACTGTATCATCAATTGCAATAACACATAACGACATGTACCACGTGAATAAAATCAACATATTGTGTATCACATTGAAAAATCAAAACACAATAACAAATTTCTAAATGTGAACAAATGAAAACAAAAACTACATATTTTAATATCCTTGTGCTTTAAAAAGTCATAAACATACATAATTTTCACATACTTAGATTTTTACCATGGGTGCATGAATTCTTGTAAATTTTTTATCAAAGTATGTGAACCCTGCAGGGTATAGTGCAGGAATACATATTAATACTCTGTAAGTTTTGTGCCTAAAATTTAAGTTAAATAACGTTTTTAACTGGCTGTGATCATTGATTCAGTCAGGCCAGGGATGTTGGAGGGGAGTTGCTGCATGAAATTGCTCCTACATACGTTGCACCTGTATATCTGCAGCTCTCTCTTCTACAGTCTTCCAAAACACACATTTTACACATAATCTCACAATCTCTAATTGTAGAAAGTGACCCCCCCCCTCACAGGTTTAGATAAACATAGAGCTGAGTCTAGGATTCCCCTACTGTATGCGGGGGTGGGGGTCATCTTCTGGAAGTCTGGGGTGTCAGTTTAATCTATTAGGAATGAGTCATGAAAACAGGAGAGAGAGGAGAGATCAGGGACTACCAGACTCATGCTTTGGATTCAGGTTAGAACACACTATAGAGGGATTTGCTTAATTCATTTTCATGTCTGAGCTTTAAACGTTAATATATATTTGCTCACACCAATATAAGTGTAGCACCCTCTAGTGTGCTAGAAGTGTAAATAGTTTTTTTATACAAAGTAGGTAAGTTGTCAGGCTTGGCTAGCAGCCAAGCCTGTGTTATTTTATCTGGGTCAGGGGAGTGACTCAGGGAGGCTGGTATGACTCACAGGCAGCATCTCTAAGACCTTCCCCTACTTATAGAAACTGGTAGAAGATTCTAGAAGAATTGGAGTGGAGGTGAGGAGGAGCTGCCTGGAGTTTTGTGAGGGCCTTGATCAATCCCCAACAGATGGGTTGGCAGGGGGCGGGCCCCCTCAAATACTCAGGGTCAGCCCAGCTAGGGTAGTGGAGTTCAGGTGGAAGATGGAGATGGAGTGTTAGGCTGTTGGTGGCCCTTGAGGGAGCTCCTAGTCTGAGGAGGGTGACCCCAGCCTGGGCTCGGGAGCAGAAGGGGCCCTCTTCATGACACACAGAGGTGTCCTGACCAGGAGGCACGGGAGCAGGGTTGAGGACAGCAGGAGAACACCGGGCAAATCTCCAGGAAGGAAGACAGCCAGGAGGGCTGGTGAGTGTGCAGTCAGAGGACTAAGAGGCATAACTGAGAGGACTGGGTGGAAGCAGTCTGAGATGGATGCAGAGTCAGTTTTGGAGGACTGTGGAGTCTTGGCCAGGAGGGCTAGTGAAAAGGGCAAAGTATAAATGCTCTCTCCTCCCCCTCCTCCCACCGGGCTGGTGCAGCCCAGGTGGAAAAATCCCCCCTTTTTATTTCAATAGGTGCCTGTCAGAAGCAGAGGGGAATACAGTCATCACCATATCTGTATGCTACAATGTACAACATTTAAAGATATACATCGATGCTTGCTATTTCTTTGTTTAAGGTGAGAGTCTAGAGAGCCTGTCTGAGCTGGCAGTTGTTATATGAAGAAGAACATTAGTATCATCTACAACTGCATCTCTTTATCCATTTTATCCCAGCGGTCACTATCCATTTCCTATGAACTTTTCTATTGTCATATTTATGAACTTTTCCATTGCTATATTCATCCATTTGAATTATCCTGCACTTTGGTTTTTGCAGTTTTGCACACTTATTGCACATTTTTGTATTTTTGCACATTTATTGCAGTTTCCCTTTTTGATTCAATATTGGGATTTATGAATTTTTAACACTTTTTCCGATTGATGAATTTTTATGATTTCTCGGAGCTGGACTTTAGTTTTGTTGTCTTGCACACCCGCACATTATTTTTATCTGATGTGATTTATAGTTTTTATGATAGATTTTAAATCTTTCTACCCTTATTAGTTAAAAGGGCAGCTGCAGACAGGTGAGCTGGCAGTGCCTGAGGAGTTGGTGCAGGGATAAGTAGCCACAAGAGTAGGACAGCTGAGTACTGAAACTTCTTTTTGCTACACTACCAAATGGGCCTGTGGTCCCTGCCTGAAAAGGGCATTTGATAAGGTCAGATTATATTCCTGTCAGACCATCCTTACAGTGCCAGCTGGTCCTGGGAGTTGTTTTTCTACAAGCAAGATGGAGCTGGAGGTAGAAGAAAACTGTATATACAGGCTGTATATAGTTTGTGTCCCTGAAGAGTTCTGAGTTTGATCAAGTGGGCATCCCATAATACCCTCGACCCTATCCAAGTTCAATTCCCCTAATAAAACACAAAAACAAAGCTGCAAGGACTGAGGCTGAGTTCACACCATGTGGGGCCACGGGCCATAGCAGGGGGTCCAGTATGTCATCGTTCACTGTTTCATGTCCGAATTAAGTCCACATTTTTGCCTGAATTCGGACCTGAAATGGAGCCAAAGACACACAGGACTCTTCTGCTGTGTGCTCCACGGCCGCCCCGAGATGCGTGAATCGACTACATTGAAACCAATAACACTCTCCTGTCATGCAAATTGGATGCGGGGAAACCCACATAAAATTTGCATAAGTGTGAACCCAGCCTTATTCTTGTCTCCAGCGTGTGGTGGAAAATTCTTTGTGCCTGGCTGTGCAGGGTGGGAGATACCAACATTCACCAGAGGCTCCTGTGGGGGTAGCACTACATAAGTAAAAAAAAAACTTTGCACAACTACATAAGGCAAAAAGAGCTATTTACACAGCTATAGTATTTGGGTTTACATACAGATTGTTCGTAAACCCATCTTTTCATTTTGGCACAAGTATATTTGATTTTTCTAAACATTGGCAATTAACTGGCTGTAGAAACATAAAGCAAGCTAGTCTTTCCTAATACAGTTTTACAGCATTTTGCCCTCTACATTACAGCAACAAAACCCTTTTGTGAATGATTTGGGGTTTATGTGTAAAGATGAGGGTACAAGATTCTCAAATTAAAATTTTATAAAAACACTTGGTGTGTTTCGTGATTCAAATTATAAGACACTTCCTCTCACCTACCTGAGTTGTAATTGTCCAGCCAGATTTGAAAGAATGTGGACAAACACCTAGGAGTTGGTTTACTAAAGGCAGAAAAGCTGTTTATATTCCATGGGAAGTTGCATTGTGCAAGGGAATTTGTCCCAAAGCTTAGTGAATGTGGTGAAGTTTCACATCGCAAAGAATACCTAATCACTTGCAAGGAAAATTTAACTCCAGTAACACCTCCAAGTAGCCATATTGCATTTTCAGAAAATGACAAAGCTGCAGATTGAAAAGGAAATTACATTTTTAAGAACATTCAATTACGATATGACTTGTGTTGCTATTATTTATGCTATATTATTTTTTCTTATTTTGATATTTTCTTCCCCACACGAAAGTGGAGTTATCCTTTTAAAATAAAGAGTATTTGTGTTTGTGCATGATTTGATAATGGGAGTCAGTAGAGCTTGCAGTAATTATTATGACACAATTATTATGACCATTAGTAACCACTAATTATGATGACACAATTATGCATGGTCTTTGATATGTTTATTGCTATTTCCTTGCTTGTCCCTTCCTTGTTCTGTACAGCTATGATATATCTATCTATCTATCTATCTATCTATCTATCTATCTATCTATCTATCTATCTATCTATCTATCTATCTATCTATCTATCTATCTATCTATATATATCTATATATATCTATCTATCTATCTATATATATCTATATATATCTATCTATCTATCTATATATATCTATATCTATCTATCTATCTATATATATATATATATATATATATATATATATATATATATATATATATATATATGTATATATATAAATATATATACACAGTATCTCACAAAAGTGAGTAGACCCCTCACATTTTTGTAAATATTTTCTTCTATCTGTTCATGTGACAACATTGAAGAAATTACACTTTGCTACAATGTAAAGTAGTGAGTGTACAGCTTGTATAACAGTGTAAATTTGCTGTCCCCTCAAAATAACTCAACACACAGCCATTAATGTCTAAACCCCTGCAACAAAAGTGAGTACACCGCAAGTGAAAATGTCCAAATTGGGCCCAAAGTGTCAATATTTTGTGTGGCCACCATTATTTCCCAGCACTGCCTTAACCCTCTTGGGCATGGAGTTCACCAGAGCTTCACAGGTTGCCACTGGAGTCCTCTTCCACTCCTCCATGACAACATCACAGAGCTGGTGGATGTTAGAGACCTTGCGCTCCTCCACCTTCCGCTTGAGGATGCCCCACAGATGCTCAATAGGGTTTAGGTCTAGAGACATGCTTGGCCAAACCATCACCTTTACCTTCAGCTTCTTTAGCAAGGCAGTGGTCGTTTGGAGGTGTGCTTGGGGTTGTTATCATGTTGGAATACTGCCCTGAGACCCAGTCTCCGAAGGGAGGGAGTCATGCTCTGCTTCAGTATGTCACAATACATGTTGGCATTCATGGTTCCCTCAATGAACTGTAGCACCCCAGTGCCGGCAGCACTCATGCAGCCCCAGACCATCACATTTCCACCACCACGCCTGGCTGTAGGCAAGACAACCTTGTCTTTGTACTCCTCACCTGGTTGCTGCCACACATGCTTGACACCATCTGAACCAAATAAGTTTATCTTGGTCTCATCAGATCACAGGACATGGTTCCAGTAGTCCATGTCCTTAGTCTGCTTGTCTTCAGCAAACTGTTTGCGGACTTTCTTGTGCATCATCTTTAGAAGAGGCTTCCTTCTGTGAAGACAGCCATGCAGACCAATTTGATGCAGCGTGCAGCATATGGTCTGAGCACTGACAGGCTGACCCCCCACCCCTTCAACCTCTGCAGCAATGCTGGCAGCACTCATATGTCTATTTCCCAAAGACAACCTCTGGATATGATGCTGAACACGTGCACTCAACTTCTTTGGTTGACCATGGCGAGGCCTCTTCTGAGTGGAACCTGTCCTGTTAAACCACTGTATGGTCTTGGCCACTGTGCTGCAGCTCAGTTTCAGGGTTTTGTCAATCTTCTTATAGCCTAGGCCAGTGATGGCGAACCTTGGCACCCCAGATGTTTTGGAACTACATTTCCAATGATGCTCAACTACACTGCAGAGTGCATGAGCATCATGGGAAATTAAGTTCCAAAAAATCTGGGGTGCCAAGGTTCGCCATCACTGGCCTAGGCCATCTTTATGTAGAGCAACAATTCTTTTTTCAGATCCTTAGAGAGTTCTTTGCCATAAGGTGCCATGTTGAACTTCCAGTGACCAGTATGAGAGAGTGAGAGCGATAACACCAAATTTAACACCCCTGCTCCCCATTCATACCTGAATCCTTGTAACACTAACAAGTCACATGATATCGGGGAGGAAAAATGGCTAAATGGGCCCAATTTGGACATTTTCACTTAGGGGTGAACTCACTTTTGTTGCCAGTGGTTTAGACGTTAATGGCTGTGTGTTGAGTTATTTTGAGGGGACAGCAAATTTACACTGTTATACAAGCTGTACACTCACTACTTTACATTGTAGCAAAGTGTCATTTCTTCAGTGTTGTCACATGAAAAGATAGAAGAAAATATTTACAAAAATGTGAGGGGTGTACTCACTTTTGTAAGATACTGTATATAACATAGCAACACCTTACCAAAACATTGTTTTCCCCTATAATAATTTATTCAGGACAAATAAAACATGGGTGACATATGTGAAAATCAAAAAGTGAATATTTATTTTTTATGCTTTTCCAAAATAAAATAAAATAAATGCAACCCTTTAAAATTTCAGAAAGACTAAATTATACTGTGCATAAACTCTGTATTTGAAACGGGCCAAATCACGATTAGATCAGAATTTTAGAATTTTACACATTAAATATAGCCATAGTCAATGTTGTTGATTTGAGTTAAGGCATATGGTATACAGTGCCTTGAAAAAGTATTCATACCCCTTGAAATTTTCCACATTTTGTCATGTTACAACCAAAAACGTAAATGTATTTTATTGGGATTTTATGTTATAGACCAAAACAAAGTGGCACATAATTGTAAAGTGGAAGGAAAACTATAAATGGTTTTCCAATTTTTTTACAAATAAATATCTGAAAAGTGTGGCGTGCATGTGTGTTCAGCCCCCTTCACTCTGATACCCCTAACTAAAATCTAGTGGAACCAATTGCCTTCAGAAGTCACCTAATTAGTAAATAGAGTCCACCTGTGTGTAATTTATCTCAGCAGAAATACAGCTGTTTTGTGAAGGCCTCAGAGGATTGTTAAGAACCTTAGTGAGCAAACAGCATCATGAAGGCCAAGGAACAAACTAGACATGTCAGGGATAAAGTTGTGGAGAAGTTTAAAGCAGGGTTAGGTTATAAAAAAAATATCCCAAGTTTTGAACATCTCATGGAGCACTGTTCAATCCATCATCTAAAAATGTAAAGAGTATGGCACAACTGCAAACCTACCAAGACATGGCCGTCCACCTAAACTGACAGGCCGGGCAAGGAGAGCATCAATCAGAGAAGCAGACAAGAGGCCCATGGTAACTCTGGAGGAGATGCAGAGATCCACAGCTCAGGTGGGAGAATCTGTCCACAGGACAACTATTAGTCGTGCACTCCACAAATCAGCAAACGTGGAAGAAGGTGATCAAATTTGGACTCTTTGGTCTAAAAGCAAAACGCTATGTGTGGTGGAAAACTAACACTGCACTTCACCCTGAACACACCATCCCTACCATGAAATATGGTGGTGACAGCATCATGTTGTGGGGATGCTTTTCTTCAGACAGGACAGGGAAGCAGGTCAGAGTTGATGCGGAGATGAATGGAGCCAAATACAGGGCAATCTTAGAAGAAAACCTTTTAAGAGTCTGCAAAAGACTTGAGTCTGGGGTGGAGGTTTGCCTTCTAGCAGGACAACGACCCTAAACATACAGCCAGAGAGACAATGGAATGGTTTCGATCAAAGCATACTTATGTGTTAGAATGGCCCAGTCAAAGTCCAGACCTAATCTGTGGCAAGACTTGAAAATTGTTGTTTGCAGATGCTCTCCATCCAATCTGACAGAGCTTGAGCTATTTTGCAAAGAAGAATGGGCAAAAATGTCACTCTCTAGATGTGCAAAGCTGGTAGAGATATACCCAAAAGACTTGCAGCTGTAATTACAGCAAAAGGAGGTTCTATAAAGTATTGACTGAATACAAATGAACACCACAAATTTCACATATTTATTTGTAAATATTTTGAAAACCATTTATCATTTTCCTTCCACTTCACAATTATGTGCCACTTTGTGTTGGTCTATCACATAAAATCCCAATAAAATACATTTGCGTTTTTTGTCATAACATGACAAAATGTGGAAGATTTCTAAGGGGTGTGAATACTTTTTCAAGGCACTGTAGGTGACATCTCTAAATACAGAGGGACTGAATTAGTAGTAACTTTGTCTATGTGCATTTGGACTAAGACAAAATTGTCAGATCTTTTTATCTTTCTTTGTTGAACAAATTAGAAACAAATGCTGACATTTTTTCTTCACAGAAATGATCTAATTTTATTTATTTTTTTGTTTAAATGTATTTAAATTCAGGCTGACACTTTTTTTTTTTACCGGCATAACAAGTTTCTATTTAAACTTGCTATAAGCTTTATCTTATGTACTTTTTATCTTATTGTTCCGCATCAATTTTCTTTAATGCGTTTATATATCTACATAAATAATAAGTAGTCTGTGAAGGAGACTTTAATTTTAAAAATAGTATAGAGTTCAGTAAATTGGAGCTGCCTCTGCAGGCAGAAGGAAAGCCTCCTTTGGTATTTCCAGCATCAATGCACAGCATTATAAGGAGGCCCTTTTATGGGATACTGCATTTTTTCGCTACTATGTAAATTTATGTATAATGTACTAAAATAAGAGTAATTCCTTAATAAAAGCAGGACTGAATATTCTTTTGAAGGTCATCCTCTTCAACGTTGGGAAAGTGCCACTGAAAATAGTGTTGCCCCTTCCTAGCATAGATTGCTAGGTAAGTTTAGCTGTGGCTCCTGTAATCAAGGGAACAGTAATTGTTTGTTCTGGCCGTTCAGGATCTCACGGGTTGGAAGTTTGATTGCTACCCCTGCCTCTGGAAGAAGCTTCCAGAGCTTAGAACGGGAGATGAGGTTTGGGTCTGGACGAAACTGGAAGGAGGCAGCTGTCCTGGGGAAGTGTGAGTGGTGACCTTAAAGCGGGGTTCCATCCAAATTTTGAACAATATCTGTATGTATTCTCTTCCTTGCCTAGATGCTGACATGCTGTTTAAAAAAATTCAAATCGCCGTAATTACCTTTTATTTTTCTATTCTTCTTTGCACTTCCTGGTTCTCCTCCCGTGGGAGTAGGCATGTTTCTAGCCTCTCCCAGACTCCTGGGAGCTAGTCTCAGGCTTCCCAGGATGCCACTGAGCATGTGCAGGAACGAGCAGTGAATGCTGGGAGCACAGCATTCACCACATCCAGGAAATAAATGCTTGTGGGCTTCAAATGCCCACAATGAAGATGGAAACCGCCTGCAGTGAATAATATAAGTTATTCTTTCCGACTAAATCTGACACAGGCGGAGATATTACACACAATATGTGAGTATGTAATGCTGAGAAGAAAAGTTTGTGAATGAACTAAAAAAAAAAAAAACGATAGATAGGTGGACCCCCGCTTTAAGTAGATCCCTGAGACTGTGTGTGGGACGCTGCACTAGGTACTGATAGTTGTGCATTGGGACAGGGTAACCGGAGTTTACCCCATGATCTTCAGCTGTAGGGCCTTGAACTGTTCACTACTGCTACTACTATTACTGAAAAGACTGTCTTCTGTTCACTAACTATTGTGGAGCATTTTGAAATACCCCATGCCTTATTCTCTATCCTGTTACAAGGTTTGCCAACAATAAATTAGAAAAAGACAACCCCTAGACTGTTTATTGGAGCCGAAGTGAGTGGACTGTTGCTTGGATGTTTGGCAACCTCTGTTCTGTTTGGGAAAGAACCAGTTAATATCAGCGCCCCCTGCAGGGTAGCATTACAATAGACACACATGTATCATCAATCTTTTCACATCCATAACATTGGTTTTAAGCAGAGATAAAGTAGTTGTTGTGGATATTTATTAATATCTGTGGTGTCATCACTACAATCACTACTATCAGTTCCTCCTATAGTGAAAGGCAAACATGCATATGTCTGCCTACTATGTTCATAATGCAGATACCCTACCAAGACTGTTTGCTCTCTCCTACGAGCATAAACATTACAGTGCGGTGATTAAATCAAATTGCATTGGCTTAAATGGACAGAAACATGCAATCACCTTGATGGGTTTCAAATAAGGCAAGCTGGAATTTAATTATCCATAAGAGTTCATCAGTCTCTAATGAAAGCATTAACGTGTCACATTCACTTTGCTATCTTGCATTTTAGAAGCTTTGTGCTGCACAGTTTTCTTGAATGAATTACAGTATGGTAACTTGAATGATAGGTCAACACATACAAAATGTAACACAAAGGGCTTTTTTACAGCACACCACAACATAACATATTGGTGTGAACTGATTCTAATAAACTCAATAGATATTTTCTTGTCCGATCTTTTTTTCTGTGCTGGAAATATAGCAAAATGCATTAAATTACATCTAGTGGGAATGATTTGTTAATGATAAACATAGTAAGTCCTAAAACATATGATCTGTTAATGATAAACATAGTAAGTCCTAAAACATAGTGAGGGATTCATCACACTGATCATGATCGGCAATCACTCCCACTCTGTAACATCATTCCCTGATCAATGAACAGCTCCTGATGTACCTCCTATCTCCCTTCCAATCCACCATCATCTCCTGCTGTAATACTGCTTAACTACTACTCATCTCTCCTCCTTAGCCCTCAGCAACTGCCTTCATTCACCCTTGTCCACGATCAGTTTCCTCACTACCACCCTCACCCCAGGCCATGATCATCTAAAGCTGATTCTTCGTTTAATTTTTCTAACAGTTAATGGGGTCAAATCCAGGCTTGTTTACAATTTTAGTGTTGAGAAAATTTAAAGGAGCATGATTAATATTATTATACAGGATTTATATAGTGCCAACAGTTTGCGCAGCGCTTTACAGCATGAGAGCAGATAGTAAAGTTACAATATAATTCAATACAGGAGGAATCAGAGGGCTCTGCTTGTTGGAGCTTACGATTTAGAAGGGAATTGAACTAGCAACTTTCTAACAGTGCATGTCATTTTTGTTCGAGAAATTCCACTCATACCAAAATCAATTGTTAAAGCAAATACAATTTTGAAATACCTTTGAACAACATTCATCAAGCCTATGTTGCCATTATCATATGTACTGACAGGATTTTTCATATGAAAGTTCTTTACCAGTGTATGGCCAGCTTTGTCTCCTATACCAGCAAGCATACTCAGCTTCAACTCTACCTATTCTCAGAATAGTTCATGATGTACTCATGCTTCTTAATTTCTAGCACCAGTCCACAATTAGATTCCTTCTGCTTTTAACTTTTCTCACTTCATGATGCCCACCTGTACTTCTTTCCACTCACTCATCCTGGTCCTTAATTAATAAGTTCATGCTTTGCCTTCTTTCTTTGTGCTTCTTGTTAATTCCTGGTCAAATGATGCTCTACCCCTTCTCCCAGTGCTCGATGGTGAGTTGCTGCCCCTTTCCTCACACTATCAGCTTTTGTGATGCTTTCTCTCCCCAGTCCAAAACCAGTTACTGTTTTGTCTATGGTCAACTGCCATTCTAACTTTTCTTGTTTCCCCATGATCCATGTTCAACTCCTGCTCTGACTCTTTTCATAGTGATCTACAATGAGCTACCAACTCTGCTCCTAAGTACTCCTCATCCCATTTCACAATCAGCCTAATATATTTTTTTCCCTATTATCAGTTCAACTCCACCAATAGCAAGTACAATAATCGGCTCACAAACAACATGATAGTAGTAATAATATTTGGAATCTGCAAGAAGCACACTACATTAAGACCAGTCCTGGCAGCATATAACTCCTCATCAGCAGAATATCACAATTATTATCCCACCAACACATTAATGATGATAGTAATAATAATGGCCTGGACAGCAATACAATATAAAACTAAAGGCTCCACCAACCATATTTTAATATCGATAATTATGTTAGTAATAGCCACATTTGTAACACATACCCCGAGCAGCAATACATTACAATAATGCTTGTCTTGTATGCTCATAATCATGCAAACAATCACCTCACTGGCAACATATAATTATAAAAAAAAATGGCTAGGAGTATATTAACAATGATAAAATAATTCTAGTCAACAGGTTTTTAGTAATAAAAACAACAGTGTTAATAATATTTAGCTCAATAAATAGTAAAACGCAAGATGGGCTGGTATGTTGGAAAGCAATACAAGAGTACTACTACTCTAAGGCCCCATTAACATTTAGCATTGCAGGAGCGCTGCATGTTTCATACTTTTTTTTTGCTGTGTTTTTGGAGCGACACCATTCAACTGAATGGGCTACCCTCCGCTCCAAAAATGTGCCAAAGTAGCTCCTGTTTTTTTGGAGCCAACTTTGGTGAGTTTTTGGACAGTGCAATTTTGGTGCATTTTTTTGTGACAAAACACCCTTTTTTGCGAGAAAACATCCTTTCTTGGTGTGTTTGGGATACCATTAAGAGTGAAAGGCACTCAGATGCATTGTGCGCATTATGTTGTGATTTTTTTTTTAGTGTAATACCGAATCACGGGCAGAATCGCATGATTTTGCCCTTGATTCCAGATCATGCTAAAATCACATATGGGTGCCATTCACTCTTAATGGCACACCAAACGCACCAATAATAATGGGCTTTTGGTAGCGTGAATTAAAAAAAAAAACGCTAGAAAGAAGAGCGGCCCATTCAATTAAATTACGTTGCTCCACAAATACGCAAAAAAGTGTGCCCTTAACGAGGTAAAAAGGGTGCTACTGAATCATTTTACTAAAAATAGAATTTTGTTAAAGCATATCTAAAACAAAAAATGTCATATAAAGCATCAAACTGATCATTAGATGTAATGGCTGTAATAATGTCCCTCATTTTCACCCAGTGAACCTGTCAGTATCACACCTCCTTTAAAATCTTAGGTGAGATTAAAATATATATATTTATATATATATATATATATATATATATATATATATATATATATATATATATAGCAAAATACTGTGAAAAATACAAACGGTAGATTTTACATTATAATAGATACATTTTTTTCCTAAATTGAATTTGTTTTTCCTGGGAGCCCTACGAGTCAAGCAAGTAATATGAGATGATTCATTGCATGTAGCTAAGACTTCCTGGACTTTCATCTACAGTTTGGCAAGTATATAATTAGGGTTTTATCCTTAGGGAAGAGAGAGGAAGGGCTTCTATGAATGATTTTAAATTCAAATATCCTGTTGTGGGAATTACACAGCCATGGTTTTAGGAATAAAGGAAAAATTCCTTTTTAGACTTATCAAGCGGACTGAACATGATCAGCAAGAAGAAGGGGGGGGGGAGTAAAGCCCAACCAGATGTGCATTTCAACACACATTTATACATGTATTCCAACTTGTTCTAGAAACGCTTGATACATATGTACCCTGGTAAGCCATTCCCAGGCTAAAACTCTAGTTCTTGCCTAATGTGCAGCTGTCTTATCACTTGGGGATTGCACAAATTATTATTTCACTGAATATTGTTGGACGTTTAATACTAGGTGAGGCTTGCAATTGTAGTGACCCAAGAGACGTTGCTTTCATTTTATTGGCATCACGTGCAAACTTGCTACTTAAAGCTCTAAGTCATGATGGGAAGCTTTCCTTAAATATTTTGTTTTCTTAAAGTGTAAAATGAAATCTCTTGAAATACCTTTAAAAAAAACATAAATAAATAAGTATATAAATCAAGCCACAAAATGATCCCACCTTAAGATCTTATTTATATACCACTGCTGCCACTATCTCTAAAACCTCACCCAAACAGAAAATCTCTCACAATACAGCGTTGCAATCATATACTATATTTGTGACCATAAAAAAAGGAGAAAATCCCTCATAAAAGTCCCTTAAAATAATAAACAGTACCAATTCTTTATGTATGTATTTGAATCCAGTGCTTTTCATCAATCTTCTACTATATTTTCACCATGTGTACACATTCCACCACCACAACCTGCTCACCTGATGTTTAGACCTACACAAACTAGGTTAGGATGCGCCTTCTCCTTAAAGGGGATAATATAACCTGGATGGATATCACAGACCCAGATTAATCCAGATGTTTTTTCATATACTTCATGCACTTCCACTGCTCCTCTCTGTGTCACTTATCAATTTAAAACTCCACAGGTGCTCCTAAATTGAAATATTGAACCATCATAGTGCTTTCCGTATACATATAAACATTTATTGAACCCTAAGTAAAAACACACTCACGTGATTCTGTGCACTAGACTGGTGCACTGCAAATCAATAGACTGGAGAACTGCAGATCTGGAAGGAAGAGCACATTTTTAAAGGGGACTCAATTGGAAGAGAATCCAATATCCATATATCCAATATCCATGCATATCTTTTGACAGTCCAGTATAAAAGCTTTTCCGTGGATTAAGGACTTGCAAAAACAGCTCTCCTTTTAAAAAAAGAGAGCTCTTTAACCACTTGAGCTCCGGAAGGTTTACCCCCCCTTCATGACCAGGTCATTTTTTGTGATACGGCACTGCCTTATTTAACCAGTTCACGACCGGCTCACGCAGATATACTGCAGCAGAATGGCTCCCCTGGGCAAAACCCCGTACGGGTACGTCCTACCCTTTTTCGGCCACCAGAGAGCGCCTGCTGCATGGCGGGGGGACCCGATGTGCATGGCCAGCATGCACGATCGCCGCCGGCCACGTGCGATCACGAGCACCAGCATGGGGATTTGTGTGTAAACACAAATCCCTGCTCTGTCAGAGGAGAGGAGCCATATTGTTTATTCCTACTAAGTAGGAAAAACGATATGTCTCCTCTCCTAGTCACTCCCATCCCCACACAGTTAGAACACACTGAGGGAACACACAGTTAACCCCTTGATCGCCCCCTAGTGTTAACCCCTTTCCTGCCAGTGACATTTACACAGTAATCAGTGCATTTTTATAGCACTGATCGCTGTATGATTGTCAATGGTCCCAAAAAAGTGTCAAAAGTGTCCAATCTGTCCATCGTAATGTCGCAGTATTGCTAAAAATCACAGATCACCACCATTACTAGCAAAAAAATAAAATAATAAAAATGCCATAAAAATGCCATAAATCTTTCCCATAGTTTGTAGATGCTATAACTTTTGCGCAAACCAATCAATATATGCTTATTGCGATTTTTTTTACCAAAAATATGTAGAAGAATATATATTGGCCTAAACTGATTA
Organism: Aquarana catesbeiana; assembly: GCF_042186555.1. Lineage (NCBI taxonomy): Eukaryota > Metazoa > Chordata > Amphibia > Anura > Ranidae > Aquarana > Aquarana catesbeiana. The sequence continues at coordinate 269,580,173 of NC_133325.1, read as the reverse complement.
AGAAATGTGTTTTTTTTTTACATATTTACATATTTATTATAGCAAAAAGTAAAAAATATTGTTTTTTTTTTCAAAATTGTTGCTCTTTTTTTGTTTATAGCGCAAAAAATTAAAACTGCATACCACCAAAAGAAAGCTCTATTTGTTTGAAAAGACGCAAATTTTGTTTGGGTACAGCGTCACACGACCGCACAATTGTCAGTTAAAGCAACGCAGTGCCAAATTGTAAAAAGTGCTCTGGTCAGGAAGGGGGTAAAATCTTCCGGGGCTGACTAACTAACTGACAATTGCGCAGTCGAACAAAGCTGTACCCAAATAAAGTTGTCCTTTTTTTCCCACAAATAGAGCTTTCTTTTGGTGGTATTTGATCACCACTGCGGTTTTTATTTTTTGCACTATAAACAAAAAGACAGACAATTTTGAAAAAAAACCTATATTTTTTACTTTCTGCTATAAAACTTATCCAATAAAAAAATTTTAAAAATTAAATTTCTTCATCAATTTAGACCAATATGTATTCTTCTACATGGTTTTGGTAAAAAAAAATCCCAATAATCTTATATTGATTGGTTTGTGCAAAAGTTATAGTGTCTACAAGCTATGGGATATATTTATGGAATTTTTACTAGTAATGGCGGCGATCAGCTATTTTTAGCGGGACTGCGACATTGCGGCGGACAATTCTGACACTCAGTGACACCTTTTGGGGACCAGTGACACTAATACAGTGATCAGTGCTAAAAAATGCACTGTCAGTGTGCTAATGACACTGGCAGGGAATGGGTTAACATTAGGGGCGATCAAAGGGTTTAAATGCGTTCCCTGAGATTGCTTGCTAACTGTGTGGGGAGTGCTTTGACTGGGGGAAGACAGAGATCCATGTTCCTGCTTAGCAGAAACACAAGATCTCCATCTTCCCCTTTGACAGAGCGGTGATCTGCCTTGTTTACATAGGCAGAACGCTGTTCTGCCTCTCCGGGGTCCACCGGACTCGCTGATTGGCTCCCACTGTGTTTAATCCCAGACCCAGAAATAGAAATGACATACAGGTACGTGATTTCACGCTGATGGGCCACCCTGCCGCAGTACATGTACGTGGGGCAGTCTGGAAGTAGTTAAAGAATTGAATAAGCTGTACCTTTCGCACGGAGCATGCTCATCAATGTGACCTTTTGGCTAAGATCAAGTGTAGTATCTGTTCTTATCGGCTGCCAGAGGAGGCGCTGTGCTGCTCCCAATGGGGAGGGCTAAGCAAATCCTCTGGCGTGATGGTATCTGGATGGTCTGTTCCAGCAGGGGCCACGTTGGCGCTCCTAGGTCATGGAGCGCCAATGAATGGTCGAGTCTGGGCAGGCCAAAAGGGTACTCCTGAGGAGGATATGTGCTGCACTGGTCTGGCCGAAGGGCTGGGTCATCCTGGCTTTCTGGCTAGGATTGGTGTGGTCGCTGTTCCTGTCAGTGCCCGGTGGAGGAGCTGTCACCCTGACCACGAGATCAGGGTGTTCCCATGCAAATCCACTGGACCATGATGGGGGCCTGGAAAGGTTAGTATCGGTGGAGGCTGTGATTGGCGTCCATGGCTCTCCCTGAGAAAACCTAGAAGGGCTCACTATCTGGCAGGGATGGAGGGCCGCACTGGTCCGGCTGAGGGTCGGACCTGGAAAGAAGCCCATGGTGTATGTGCCCCTGGAGTGACAGTCCAGGGGTGCCTCAAAATCACTGTGAGTGAGGGTTACTTTGATTTATGGCACCACGGTCACTGCACCATATCACACTTAATTTTCCACCTGCCTCCTGGGCCGGGCCTTTTGGTTGGGACCGGAGGAATTTTTGATTCCTGCCCATGTACCACACAATGACCACTTTTCACTCTCCTCTCCACTTCCTTCTCCCCCACTTTCTTTTATTTTAGCCTATGTTTGTCACTTTTTGTATTATGTGTGTACACTATTTTGCACGTGTGACTGGTAGGGTGGAGGTCCTCGGGCCAGCCCTGAAAGTTTTGGTAGGGGGTGGACATGGCCTTCTGGCTTAGTTCGCCCTCTCTCATGGGGTCTCCCTTCAAGGGAGCCCGACCTAGTACTTGGATGGGTCTGTTTCGGCAGACCCTCCAGAGAATGGGGTCTGTTTTCGGCCAGATGGACCAAGTGTAAGTCCCCCTGTTCCCGTCTGGAGCCTAACAGCCCGGGGGATCAGGGCAAGGTCCTTTGGTTTTAGAGGACTTGTGTACACCCGTTGCACGTTTTTGTGTTTCGCTTTTGATGCGTGTGGACATTTTTTTGGCACCAGGTGAAGTTTTTAAATGTGCTCACACACCATGGGCTAAAAAAAATTTAAAAAATAAAACAATGCTCATCAATGCCCAGGACCAGGCGCAGACTGCAGTCATGTGAAAAATCTAACATTAAGGCAGTTCCCCAACTTAGAGATGAGCCTTCGCTGTGTGCAGTCATTAAGGTACAGAGTTCCTTTAAAAAGAGACTTGTCCCATGTCACTACACACTGTAACCTATATATTACATTAGGAGGGACGTTCTGATCTTGCGTGCACTCCACCAGTCCAGCGTACCTCTGTTACCTTACTCTCAGTAACAGAATGGGGTCCCAATGTGCACCTAGTGTGGACCTAATGCATGCACTTATTAACTCTTCACTTCCCATACCACATGACCAGGCCATAGATCTCCCTAACATGGTTGGGATCCAGTTGCTACTGGATACTGACCGCTAGGGAAGGAGTGCGACATCGACCCACTCGCTATCGGAGGACATGTCACTTTACCAAGTACCCTGCTTAACGACTGGTTGCTTGCAGCTTGTTCCTTCACTTGGTTACCCATAGCCACTACACTCCTCTTTTCCTTGACTTGCTGAGTTAACCCTTTTGTACCGGTGTTACTTCATACCCCGTAGTGCTTTACAGACCCAGATTCTTTTAGATATGCCAGAACTACTATGCACCCCTTTGAATAACTTCAGGCCAGACTCATAATGATTAATGTAAATTTACAGAACAAGTTCCGGCATACAGTTCAATATGAACAACATCTTTCCCCTGACTCTAACTATAGTAGTGTGGCTGCCCAGGCATACCTCTGTGAGGTGAGAGTCCGTTATATCATTGTCTGTCTGTCATATGGTTTGGCTGTCTCCAAAAGTCTCAGTGTCTTCAATCCACACACAGACAGCTAGAAAGATCCAACCAAGCAGAGAAATCTCCAGAAGAGCCAAGCCCAGGACCTCAGCTTTCCCCCTTTTTAGATCACATAAAGCCCAAGAACAGTACTTTCACAAGTTATCCCCTTCCCCCGGCCTGGTCCAGCCGCTAACCAAATACAGTTACTGCAGCACAATTCAGTCTGAACAGGACTTTAAATAAAGGAAGGTTTCTAAGTGTTGAAGATTTATATCAACAATGCAGCATTAAAATAGAATAAACTCATATTTCTATCATCATTCAATTTAAACTTTGGGGTCTCATCTATCTGCCAACATTTTAACAGCTTTTCAACCGTACTCGTGAAAACTCTGTGCCAACATGGTACATGAAAGAGTTTGACTGGGGGAGGTGGGATGGGCAAATTGTGGAATGTTGTCATATTTGTCTTGGTTTATTGCCCAGTGCTGCTTTCTTCATGGTAACATAGGTGTGATTGTTTATTTAAGAGTAAGGTTAAAAGAAAATAAGAAAGCTATTCCACATAACTGAATTAAAACTTCAGTCACTCCATTCAAACACATAATGGGCCATGGGCCTTGTAACCTTTTAGTGAGTAAAGTGACATTGCAGCCCATTCTAATACAAGATGAATCTTTTTTTAAGACAGATAAGGCTTTTAATTCTTAGCACACCTAAACATATAAACTTTTATTTTATAGATTTTATGAAAAAATAAAAAATGAAAAGGAAAAAAAAGAAAATATACTATTTTTTAATATGCTAAATGAACATTTAAATGTAGTTATGTTTTAAAGGGGAGAATCCTGATACCCAAATCCTGACCCGAATGGGGGAGACTTCGCTCCGGACTGAAATGTCCAAGGGGAGGTCTGCTACGGGGTCCCGCAAGACACATACCACCCCTAAAACAACTCCCAAAGCACGGTCTTCTCCTGCCAAGGCAGTCAATAAGGCGTCTCAGAGGGAGGGCACCAATCCAGAGCTGAGGGAGCAGACTAACTTTGACGCTCTGATGCAGGCCATTACCACTTGCCAGACTACCCAAAATTGAGACTATGCAACTAGACATCAGCCTAATCCGGAGGGATATGGATTTCTTTCAAACACGGCTAACAGAGACTGAGAGGCGCATGGGGGATGCGCAGGACACGCATGCTGCAGACCAAGATGAAGACACTGGAGGCACATGCGGAGGATACTGAAAACCAGAATCGCAGAAATAACCTCCGCATAGTAGGGCTGCCAGAGGGAGTGGAAGGCAATGACCCCACAATGTTCACGGAACACCTGCTGCTAGCCCTCCTCCTGAGAGCCCAATTCTCTGACTTTTTTGTTGTGGAGAGGGCACACGGGAGGCTTGCTACCCGGGGAGCTCCTCTATGCACTTTTCTTCTCAAACTCCTGAACTTCAGGGATCGGGTTCTGGTCCTGAGGGAAGCAAGGAAGATTGAAGTACTCCTCCGTGAGGGAGCGAAGCTTATGATCTTCCCCAACTATTCGGTCAACACACAAAAGCTGCGGAGATCCTTTGACCATGTTAAACTCGACCTCCGCAATCAAAGATCAAGTGCAGCATTCTGTTCCCTGCCCGATTGAGAGTCCAGAATGGGGAGTCGGTACGTTTCTTTACCTTCCATGAAGATGCTTGCTGATGGCTAGAGGCACTGCCGAGAGGATGACCCTGATGGCAATATGGCCCCCTCTTGTAGTTATGATCCTACCTCCCTCAACCCCATACTACATGCTCTGCTCACCCTTCCATCAGCTCCCTTGTCTACCTGGTTTTAAACATCACCAGCCTTGAACTTCCACAGGAGCTTTTACTGTGAGTATGAGACAATACTGATTGGGGACCTACATACAACACTGTATTGGAGTGATCTCCCTGCTCCTGCAAGCATTACTGACAGAAGGGGATGCAGTTTCAAGTTAGCAACTAGTTTAAGTATAAGGGTGCTGCCCTTTTAACATTCCGGCGATTGTTTATCCCACGTTTTTCATAACTGGACTCTCTGAGTACAAACTGTAACGCTCTGGTGCTCCACTGCTCACGTGCCCCATGGGCAGTTGTCATGAATCATTTTAGGAGGAAGGCACCCCAAAGTTTAAGGGCGGTGCCGGGTGGGGGGGTCAGGGACAATACCGGAGTGAATGTTCATACTCCATGTTTTTCTACTGTTTCTTTTGTTCCCTTTTTTTTCTGATTTTCTGTCTGATTTTAAGGCATGTAATGCTGATTTCCTTCCACTAGAGGGAGTGGGTAACTCATATAACTGTGCATGTGTGTGAATGACCAGTGCTATGTCTGCTGATCTACTATTGTGGGTATATATAATATTGAGATTGATCCGATGCTTCCAGATATCCACTAAAATAAGCTGATGACTCCCTTTAACGTTTTGTCTTGGAACGTTCGTGGTTTGAATTCCAAGATAAAAAGATCCATTGTATTCAACTACATTAAAAAATACAGCTCCCACATCTGTATAATGCAGGAGACTCATCTAACAGGGAGCAGGAAACTGGCTCTTAAAAAGCCATGGGTGGGCTCCTACTACCACTCCACATATTTCTCCTACTCTAGAGGAGTCAGTGTCCTGGTCCATAAATCTCTCCCCTTTACTCTCCTTGATATACATTTAGATCCAGAGGGGAGATATGTTGACATGTGACAGGCTTGAGATGGTCATTGTGGGGATATACAGCCCCCCTCCGGCCTCCCTCATTATCCTCCATAAACTAACCCCAGTATTGGCTCAATATCCAGCAGCTGCTATTGTACTTTTAATATGCCCCCAAATCCTAGCTTAGATAAGCTTAACCCTGATCTGGCCTCTCTGGACTCCCCACTGTCCCGATGGGCAGATTTATATGGTCTCAGTAATGTGTGGAGGTGGTGGTACCTCAGGGAAAGGCAATATACCTGTCACTCGGCCACATATGCCTCCTTTTCCAGGATAGACCTGCTCTATGCCAGTAACACCACTGCAGGCAGCACAGTGGTGTAGTGAGTAGCACTTTCGCCTAGCAGTAAAAAGGGTCCCTGGTTCGAATCCCAACCACGACACTACCTGCCTGGAGTTTGCATGTTCTCCCTGTGCCTGTGTGGGTTTCCTCCGGGTACTCTGGTTTCCTCCCACACTCCAAAGACATGCTGGTAGGTTAATTGGCTTCTGTCCAAAATTGGCCCTAGTATATGAATGCGAGTTGGGGACCTTGGATTGTGGGCTCCTTGGAACCAATGTGAGTGTGCAATGTATGTGTGGAGTGCTGCATAAATTGACAGCGCTATATGGGTACCTTAAATGAATAGGGATAATTGTAGACACGCACCCACACTCACTCAGGTTGAATTGGATGGACTGGTGTCTTTATTCAACCTTACTAACTATGTAACTATGTAACCTCCTACTTTCCCCCACTCAGGAGGTCAAAATCTTGCCCCGTGATATCTTGGATCATGCCCCCCTGCTACTGCAACTTACCACAGACTCACTGGCTGGCGTTAGCCTATGGCGACTCTCGGGTTTCTGGATAACTGGTGAGCACGTTGCTCCTGAGATTGCGGGAGAGATGGGCACCTACTGGACACACAACAGGGGGCGGCGCCCCCCCCCCCCCCACTGATGGTATGGGATGCCTATAAGGCCTACACAGACGGACAATACCGCACGATTATTAGTAAGGTTAGGAAAAACACTAGGCTTGCATTGGAGGAAGCTGAAAGAGAGGAGAATGAAAGACAGGCCCAGGCTCTAGGATCGAGCTATGTGACCACTAAAGTTGCAGGGACATATGCAGCTATGCAAATGCTGCATAAAGAAATCTCGGTGCTAAGAGCTACCGCAACTAGGGGCGTAGCTTTGGCATGGCGGCTTGAGGACGCTTGTACTGAGAGTTCCCGGCCAGCGTCACCCTTACAGCATACCAACGATAGATCACCTCACATTACTGGTACCCACAGGCACCCCAGACAGCCTGCAGACCAAACCGCCGTTCCATGCAACCATCAACGGCATGGATCGCTATCTGAGACAGCACAAACTGTCCGCCTCCACTCCAGTGGTGTAAGGGCTTACCTAGGTTGGAGTCCATGGCGCTCACCCTTGCAAATAGTCACAGCCCATGGTAACAACGAGATAAGCTACCTGGGCTGTGAATCTGTGCACGGGGGCTTGACAAGAATTTGCCAAAGGATAGTGGAAGTGAAGTTACATTCCCCCAATAAACAAAAACAAAACAAAGCAAATGACTGTTCATTGTCTCAGAAGTGATATATGAAGGTCGGGCAGCAGGGTGATATGGTGGATGTTAGTAACTAGAGACAACACACCGCTACACAGTTATGTCCTCAACAGCATGCCAAGAGGATGAGGACTGCTTCTTGATGTTACAGGTCTGCAGAATGTAATATTTAGCTATATTTGGCAAGTGTGTGATTTTTCCACAAAACTCATGTAAGGCGCTACATAACAAACTAAAAGAATGTAAATCGGTGACTCCTGTTGATTACGTAATGATACAGTTCAACTGTAATTTTGATTTTTTTAAATTTTAGAGAGTGAGCATGTACTAAAATATAAAGTGTATGTTAAAATTCCAATGAAGAGTGTTGAAAGCAGCATCACCTGTCATAGTATTAATTGCACCTTCCAGTATTTTGGCAGCTGTGACTTCAACGGCTGCCAAGGAACAAGACTGGGGGGGGGGGGGGGGCATCACACTTAAGAATTTTAACAAATGCATTTTTTATTGTCTTTTAAAGGAAAATTTTAACGCAAAATATTGTAAAAGCTATCATTACCATGGTATAGGAAGCACCACAGGGAAATAGTACATATCTGTGCTAATTACAGTTCTGCCACAATGCCCCTTTTTTGCCCCTGAAATCACCGTATGATGTACACTATGCATATCCAAACTTGGTTATAAGCTGGAGTGCAGGCTCACCCCCTGTATCCCAGCATGCTGCTTCTGCAACGTATAGAAAGCAAACTGATGAAGTGGGGGTAGCAGAATGTGGCATAACTAACATGGAGCTAAATTGTGATCTGTATACTGCTTGCTCCATACAGTGAGGAAGATGTATCATGCAAGTTGGTGGCAAAGCAAAATGCACAGCCATGGCAAATTGTGCTGTTTTTCATTTAGCAATATTTATGCATTTTTTTTCTGAGTGTTTGCAACCCCTGTGCCTGCAGTTAATGAAACAGATTTTTAGTCTAAACTTGAGTAAAGTTTGAAACTTGCTGTAGTCACTTTGCTAGATAAATAGAAGTGAGGAAAACAACTCTGGTCAGGGCCGGATTAACATAGGGGCTATTGGAGCTGCAGTTCCAGGCCCCTTTCTCAAGATAGGCTCATTTGCCCCCCCCAAAAAAAAATCGACTTCGGGGGTTGTAGCCCGGCGACCAGGGGTCACAGAGACCCCACATTTAGGTAGCTGAAGACATACTCCAGCCCTGGTTAAAATATGGGGCTGCTATCATCTATGGTTCCGGAGATATGGGGCTGCTGTCAGAAGCTACATACAGAGCGGCCCATTTAACCACTTCAGCCCCGGAAGAATTTACCCCCTTTCTGACCAGAGCGTTTTTTACGATTCGGCACTGCATCGCTTTAACTGACAATTGCGCGGTCATCCGACATTGTAACCAAACAAAATTGACGTCCTTTTTTTTCCCACAAATAGAGCTTTCTTTTGGTGGTATTTGATCACCTCTGCGTTTTTTATTTTTTGTGCTGTAAACAAAAAAAGAGTGACAATTTTGAAAAAAAACACAATATTTTGTACCTTTTGCTATAATAAATATCTCCATTTAAAAAAAAAAAAAAAAAAAAAGCAAATTTTTTTCTCAGTTTAGGCCGATATGTATTCTTCTACATATTTTTGGTAAAAAAAAAAAAAATCGCAATAAGCATATATTGATTGGTTTGTGCAAAAGTTATAGGGGATAGATTTATAGATTTATAGCATTTTTATTATTATTATTATTTTTTTTTACTAGTAATGGCGGTGATCTGAAATTTTTATCGTGAGTGCGACATTATGGCGGATACATCGGACAATTTTGACACATTTTTGGAACCATTGGCATTAATACAACGATCAGTGCGATTTAAAATGCATTGATTACTGTAATCACTGTTGATCACTGGCAGTGAAGGGGTTAACTGTGTTCCCTGCTACATGATTCTAACTGAAGGGGGAAGGACTAACTACAGGAAGTGACAGATCGTGGTTCTGTCACTCCTGTCAGAACAGAACATGGAAGTGTGTGTTTATACACACACTTGTCCTTGTTCTGTATCTCCTGGTCACGATCACTCGTGGCCGGCAGTCATTGCGACTGTCGGCCGCGAACATTGGCACCCCCGATATGTAGCGGGTGCGCGCGCCTGCTATCCGGACCCCACGAGCCAACGTACAGCTACGTGGTTTCGCGCTGTATAACTGCGGCTGGTCTGGAAGCGGTTAAATACAAGCTGGTACACTCTGCAGCAGAATATACACAATAATTCTGCGCTACCAGAAGCTTGATCGGTTTGGCACATTTATGGACATCCACAAGTACACACGCAAATTACATATTCAGCGTTACCTTGTCTCTAACCCCGTTAGAAATGAGATTAGCGCTACTTCTGGGACAGTCCATTCTGGTTTGTCCAACCCTTCATTATTTACTCCACCTGTTCCCATGGCGCCAGCTATTAGTATATTTAGGGATTTAGTCCTTAAAGATTTGGCTGAACTCCCGGATAAACGCATACATCACCACCCCTTTTCCAATCTAGGTTTCAAATCCCTATGTTCACAGAAGGACCTTGTCATCCGTCCGGCTGACAAGGGGGGTGGCATTGTTGTTTTGGACAAGAAGGACTATATATCCGAGATGTATAGGATCCTTAATGAACCCAATACGTACAAAACAATTCCCAATAATCCTACGTCCATTTTCAAAAGAGAGCTTTCTGCCATTGTAAGGAAGGGTTATGATCAAGGTATTTTAAACAAAAAGGAGAGAGACTTTCTGGTACCTTTGGCACCCAGGGTTCCAACAATTTACTATTTACCCAAGGTGCACAAAAACCCAGTGCAACCCCCTGGTCGGCCTATCGTGAGTGGGATAGACTCTGTCACCTCACGTATAGGCCGATACATTGACTTTTATTTGCAGCCCCTGGTAAGGCGTATGCCTTCTTATTTGAAGGATACAGGGGCTACTATACGTTTACTTGAGAGTTTGAATTTGCAGGGGGGCCACATCATCGCTACTGCTGATGTCGCCTCCCTGTACACCTGTATACCTCAAGAAAAGGGATTGGAGGCTGTCAGATATTTTTTGGAAAAAGAACCTACCATCGCCCCTTTTCAGTGTGCTTTTGTTGTTGAATTACTGGAGTTCGCCACTAAGCGTAGCTACTTCTGGTTTGACCAGCAGTACTACCTTCAGCTACGTGGCGTGGCTATGGGCGCTAAATTCGCCCCTAGCCTCGCCAAATTTATTTATGGCCAAATGGGAGGAGGATGTCGTCTACACCAATAGGGATCCATCTCTTATCGTGTGGGCACGGTATATCGACGACATCCTCCTCCTATGGAAGGGAAGTGCTGAATCACTCGATTAATTTTTTGAACGTTTGATAACAACGATCGTGGCATTTCCTTATCCCACACAGCCAGTAATCACAAAATTAATTTTCTGGATCTAGAAATTGAGATATGTGATGGTGGTTTCCAACTCCAGACATATTTCAAAGCCACAGACCGGAATAGTTTCATACCACCGGACAGTTGCCATCACCGGTCGTGGCTTGATTCAGTACCTCGTAGTCTTTCTGATTCGATGCGCGCGCACATTGCCGCGCTACACGCATGCCCAATACTACTCCTCGCCACTTCCTATATTTACTCATCCCTACCTCGCATCCTTGTGTGACTATCATCACTGATTTGGTTGTCTTTATGTCAATCTTAGGGGCATACACTTCTCCCACTTCCGGTTTTCACTATTATGAGGCGTGGAACGCACGCCAGTCGGCCATTTTCCTCCATACCGGAAGTGATGTTTTTAATTACCGTGGAGCTGTTTTCTTATCAATCTTGATATTCTCTATATATATCTTGGTGGCTACAGTGGGGGTAACCCCCCAGATGACGTCTATGCAGACGAAACGTGTCGGGTAGGACCCCACTGTCGCCACTTCTACACAGCGCTGTTTTTAGATACTTGTACATGTGAGTGTATACTTTTTTAAATAAATTCCCATTTATACGGATTTACACTATTTGGCCATTCCTTCTTTCCCTTCACTTGCTGCTGTCATCTCTGGTTCCAACGCTGGTCCGAGGGATACGATCCACGTGTGTCTCATCTCACCTCTTCGGGTTCGGTATTATCCAGGGAACACAGCTTCGTGGAAGCCACTCCACCAACATTGCCCTTCTGGACCACCTACAGTCCAGCACCACCCAAGCCTATCTGACTGCACCTGGCGTACGCCTTGTTGAGTCCATCTAGTCCGGTAAGCCTTCTCACTTTCAGTGGTGGTGTGTGGGCCCCTTCTCCAAATGGTTTACACCCTTGATGTGATCTGCCCCAGAGGATTTTAAGAAAATAATTTTTTTCTCTACAGATGTTTTTCCTCTTGGTTTATGCATTCTGAACTGTCGGTCCATAGACTTTGTATCTGATTTTTCTCCAAAGCGCTACACTGATTTTGTTTTTTTACACTCTGCAGCAGACTGAGAGGATGGGTAGTAAATAAATAAATGTAGCTCTATGTGTAAAATTATAAATATAAAGTGGAAATCTCTAAAATAAATAAATCCTACATATAAATGAATAGTCCATAAAATGAAAAAATTAAGAAATAAAACATGAAAAACTCTTCTTGTGATCAGTGTATCCACACAATTTCACCACAGTGATTGTTTGTCCTCAAAAGGAGTGCACACCACCACCAGTAAAAATGCGCGCTCACCTCCCTCACCTCAAAACTCATATGCGGATCTCCCCACAAGCTCCTTGCTCTCACTTCCTCTTCCCAATCAATGGTGGGTAATCCAGATGGCTCTTTTCTTAATGGTAACTCAGCTCATTAACATCCAAAGAAACGGATCATCTCCCAGCTTGGCTCAAGATTCCATGAGTTCAGGACATGTAAATAATAAGTATAGAGACCATAGTGTTCTCCGTATACAAATTTATTCAAAGCCCCCAAAAAGACAAGTTGCACTTACAAGATAAAGACTTTTAAAATCACATAAAAACCTCCAGAGTAGCACCGCCGTGTCCACATACACAGTGCCTGGCTGAACGTGACTATCAGCTCCTCCCTTCTAGACGCGTATCGGCCAATCACAGGCCTTCCTCAGTAGATCTGGGAAGAGGAAGTTAGAGCAAAGTGCTCATGGGGAGATCCACATATGAGTTTTGACTCATCTGGGAGGTGAGCGGGCATTTTTACTGGTGGTGGTGTGCACTCCTTTTGAGGACGAATAATCACTGTGGTAGAATTGTGTGGATACACTGATCACAAGAAGAGTTTTTCATGTTTCATTTCTTCATTTTTTTCATTTTATGGATTATTCATTTATATGTAGGATTTATTTATTTTAGAGATTTGCACTTTATATTTATAGATATTTTTACACATAGCGCTACATTTATTTATTTACTATCCATTTTGAAATTAGTGTGGTGTACCACTTGGAATGTTTAGCAGCTGTACACGTTTATTATTAGGTTATTTTATTTAAACATCACAATATTTTTTACTTGTGGCGCTGATTGTTTCATCTTATAGACTGAGAGGATATTACAGTGCTTATAATAATTATTTGTATATTACTTATGGTAATTAACCCCTTGCCACCCAGGCCAATTCTGACACTTCTCTCCTACATGTAAAAATCATCATTTTTTTTTTGCTAGAAAATTACTCAGAACCCTCAAGCATTATATATATTGTTCTAGCAGACACCCTATGGAATAAAATGGTGGTCTTTGCAACTTTTTATGTTACACAGTATTTGCGCAGCTATTTTTCAAACATTTTTTTTTGGAAAGAAACTGTTTCATTCATAAAAAAACACTAATGTTAGCACGATTTTTTTTTGTATACTAAGTGATGCTTTAACCACTTAACGACCGGCCACTGTATATTTACATCATTTTTTTAAAGATGGATATCTCAGTAACGGCAGCAGCTGCTGCCACAACCGAGGTATCCATCTTTAGGGCCGGCGTTTCTGTACACGATAACGGTGGTCTCTGCGGTGGGTTTGCCACGAGATCACCGTTATCGGCGGCAGGAGAGGTGCCACCCCCCCTCCCGCCGCTCTCCCGCGCCCTCCGCCGCTTACCGGAGCCGTCGGTAGCGGCGGAGGCGATCGGGTCCTTCCTGTGCCTGGGTATAGACCATAGGACAGCCGGAGCGACGTCATTACGTCGGCTCCGCCCACTTCTCTTCAAAGGCACAATTTTTTTGTGTCATTTTTTTTAAACAACTTTTTTTTTTTTTTTTTTTTTTTTTGCATTTTAGTGTAAATATGAGATCTGAGGACTTTTTGACCCCAGATCTCATATTTAAGAGGACCTGTCATGCTTTTTTCTATTACAAGGGATGTTTACATTCCTTATAATAGGAATAAAAGTGATCCAATTTTTTTTTTCAAAAAAACAGTGAAAAAATAAATAAAATAAAGTAAAATAAATAATTAAAAAAAAAAAATTTGAAAGCACCCTGTCCCGACGAGCTCGCGCGCAGAAGCGAACGCATACGTGAGTAGCGCCCGCATATGAAAACGGTGGTCAAACCACACATGTGAAGTATCGCCGCGACCGGTAGAGCAAGAGCAATAATTCTAGCCCTAGACCTCCTCTGTCACGCAAAACATGCAACCTGTAGAATTTTTTAAACGTCGCCTATGGAGATTTTTAAGGGTAAAAGTTTGACGCTATTCCACGAGCGGGCGCAATTTTGAAGCGTGACATGTTGGGTATCAATTTACTTGGCGTAACATTATATTTCACAATATAAAAAAAAATTGGGATAACTTTACTGTTGTCTTATTTTTTTATTCAAAAAAGTGATTTTTTTCCAAAAAAAGTGCGCTTATAAGACCGCTGCGCAAATACGGTGCCAAAAAAGTATTGCAATGACCGCCATTTTATTCTCTAGGGTGTTAGAAAAAAAACAATATATAATGTTTGGGGGTTCTAAGTAATTTTCTAGCAAAAAAAACTGTTTTAAACATGTAAACACCTAAAATCCAAAACGAGGCTGGTCCTTAACCACTTCAGCCCCGGAAGGTTTTACCCCCTTCCTGACCAGAGCACTTTTTACAATTCGGCACTGCGTCGCTTTAACTGCTAATTGCGCGGTCATGCAATGCTGTACCCAAACGAAATTTGCGTCCTTTTCTTCCCACAAATAGAGCTTTCTTTTGATGGTATTTGATCACCTCTGCCGTTTTTATTTTTTGCGCTATACACGGAAAAAGACCGAAAATTTTGAAAAAAAATGATATTTTCTACTTTTTGTTCTAAAAAAAATCCAATAAACTCAATTTTAGTCATACATTTAGGCCAAAATGTATTCGGCCACATGTCTTTGGTAGAAAAAATGTCAATAAGTGTATATTTATTGGTTTGCGCAAAAGTTATAGCGCCTACAAACTAGGGTACATTTTCTGGAATTTACACAGCTTTTATTTTATGACTGCCTATGTCATTTCATGAGGTGCTAAAATGGCAGGGCAGTACAAAACCCCCCCAAATGACCCCATTTTGGAAAGTAGACACCCCAAGGAAATTGCTGAGAGGCATGTTGAACCCATTGAATATTTATTTTTTTTGTCCCAAGTGATTGAATAATGACAAAAAAAAAAAAAAAAAATTACAAAAAGTTGTCACTAAATGATATATTGCTCACACAGGCCATGCGCATATGTGGAATTGCACCCCAAAATACATTTAGCTGCTTCTCCTGAGTACGGGGATACCACATGTGTGGGACTTTTTGGGAGCCTAGCCGCGTACGGGGCCCCAAAAACCAAGCACCGCCTTCAGGATTTCAAAGGGCATAAATTTTTGTTTCACTCCTCACTACCTATCACAGTTTTGAAGGCCATAAAATGCCAAGATGGCACAAACCCCCCCCAAATGACCCCATTTTGGAAAGTAGACACCCCAAGCTATTTGCTGAGAGGCATGTTGAGTCCATGGAATATTTTATTTTTTGACACAAGTTGCGGGAATGTGACAATTTTTTTTTTTTTTGCACAAAGTTGTCACTAAATGATATATTGCTCACACAGGCCATGGGCATATGTGGAATTGCACCCCAAATTACATTCTGCTGATTCTCCTGAGTATGGGGATACCACATGTGTGGGACTTTTTGGGAGCCTAGCCGCGTACAGGGCCCCGAAAACCCAGCACCGCCTTCAGGATTTCTAAGGGCGTAAAGTTGTGATTTCACTCCTCACTACCTATCACATTTTTGAAGGCCATAAAATGCCCAGATGGCACAAACCCCCCCCAAATGACCCCATTTTGGAAAGTAGACACCCCAAGCTATTTGCTGAGAGGCATGATGAGTCCATGGAATATTTTATATTTTGACACAAGTTGCGGGAAAGTGACAATTTTTTTTTTTTTTTTTGCACAAAGTTGTCACAAAATGATATATTGCTCAAACATGCCATGGGCATATGTGGAATTACACCCCAAAATACATTCTGCTGCTTCTCCTGAGTACGGGGATACCACATGTGTGGGACTTTTTGGGAGCCTATCCGCGTACGGAGCCCCGAAAACCAAGCACCGCCTTCAGGATTTCTAAGGGCATAAATTTTTGATTTCACTCCTCACTACCTATCACAGTTTTGAAGGCCATAAAATGCCAAGATGGCACAAAACCCCCCCAAATGACCCCATTTTGGAAAGTAGACACCCCAAGCTATTTGCTGAGAGGCATGTTGAGTCCATGGAATATTTTATTTTTTGACACAAGTTGCAGGAAAGTGACAATTTTTTTTTTTTTTGCACAAAGTTGTCACTAAATGATATATTGCTCACACAGGCCATGGGCATATGTGGAATTGCACCCCAAAATACATTCTGCTGATTCTCCTGAGTACGGGGATACCACATGTGTGGGACTTTTTGGGAGCCTAGCCGCGTACGGGGCCCCGAAAACCCAGCACCGCCTTCAGGATTTCTAAGGGCGTAAAGTTGTGATTTCACTCCTCACTACCTATCACATTTTTGAAGGCCATAAAATGCCCAGATGGCACAAAACCCCCCCAAATGACCCCATTTTGGAAAGTAGACACCCCAAGCTATTTGCTGAGAGGCATGTTGAGTCCATGGAATATTTTATATTTTGACACAAGTTGCGGGAAAGTGACAATTTTTTTTTTTTTTTTTTTGCACAAAGTTGTCACAAAATGATATATTGCTCAAACATGCCATGGGCATATGTGGAATTACACCCCAAAATACATTCTGCTGCTTCTCCTGAGTACGGGGATACCACATGTGTGGGACTTTTTGGGAGCCTAGCCGCATACGGAGCCCCGAAAACCAAGCACCGCCTTCAGGATTTCTAAGGGCATAAATTTTTGATTTCACTCCTCACTACCTATCACAGTTTTGAAGGCCATAAAATGCCAAGATGGCACAAAACCCCCCCAAATGACCCCATTTTGGAAAGTAGACACCCCAAGCTATTTGCTGAGAGGCATGGTGAGTATTTTGCAGCTCTCATTTGTTTTTGAAAATGAAGAAAGACAAGAAAAACATATTTTTTTTTTTCTTTTTTCAAATTTCAAAAGTTTGTGACAAAAAGTGAGGTCTGCAAAATACTCACTATACCTCTCAGCAAATAGCTTTGGGTGTCTATTTTCCAAAATGGGGTCATTTGGGGGGGGTTTGTGCCATCTGGGCATTCCATGGCCTCTGAAACTGTGATAGGCAGTGAAGAGTGAAATCAAAAATTTACGCCCTTAGAAAGCCTGAAGGCGGTGATTGGTTTTCGGGGTCCCGTACGCCGCTAGGCTCCCAAAAAGTCTCACACATGTGGTATCCCCATACTCAGGAGAAGCAACAGAATGCATTTTGGGGTGTAATTTCACATATTCCCATGGCATGTTTGAGCAATATATCATTTAGTGACAACTTTGTACAAAAAAAAAAAAAAAAAAAAAAAAATTGTCTTTTTCCCGCAACTTGTGTCACAATATAAAATATTCCATGGACTCGACATGCCTCTCAGCAAATAGCTTGGGGTGTCTACTTTCCAAAATGGGGTCATTTGGGGGGGGGTTGAACTGTCCTGGCATTTTATGCACAACATTTAGAAGCTTATGTCACACATCACCCACTCTTCTAACCACTTGAAGACAAAGCCCTTTCTGACACTTTTTGTTTACATGAAAAAATTATTTTTTTTTGCAAGAAAATTACTTTGAACCCCCAAACATTATATATTTTTTTAAAGCAAATGCCCTACAGATTAAAATGGTGGGTGTTTCATTTTTTTTTTTTCACACAGTATTTGCGCAGCGATTTTTCAAACGCATTTTTTGGGGAAAAAACACACTTTTTAAAATTTTAATGCACTAAAACACACTATATTGCCCAAATGTTTGATGAAATAAAAAAGATGATCTTAGGCCGAGTACATGGATACCAAACATGACATGCTTTAAAATTGCGCACAAACGTGCAGTGGCGACAAACTAAATACATTTTTAAAAGCCTTTAAAAGCCTTTACAGGTTACCACTTTAGATTTACAGAGGAGGTCTACTGCTAAAATTACTGCCCTCGATCTGACCTTCGCGGTGATACCTCACATGCATGGGGCAATTGCTGTTTAAATTTGACGCCAGACCGACGCTTGCGTTCGCCTTTGCGCGGGAGCAGGGGGGGACAGGGGTGCTTTTTTTTTTTTTTTTTTTTTCTTTATTAATTTTTTAATTTTTTTTCTTATTTTTAAACTGTTCCTTTCATTTTTATTTTTTTTTTAATCATTTTTATTGTTATCTCAGGGAATGTAAATATCCCCTATGATAGCAATAGGTAGTGACAGGTACTCTTTTTTGAAAAAATTGGGGTCTATTAGACCCTAGATCTCTCCTCTGCCCTCAAAGCATCTGACCACACCAAGATCGGTGTGATAAAATGCTTTCCCAATTTCCCAATGGCGCTGTTTACATCCGGCGAAATCTAAGTCATGAAATGCTCGTAGCTTCCGGTTTCTTAGGCCATAGAGATGATTGGAGCCATTCTGGTCTCTGATCAGCTCTATGGTCAGCTGGCCGAATCACCGGCTGCATTCTCAGGTTCCCTGTTGGGCCAGGAGAGCCAGAGAAAAACATGGAAGACGGTGGGGGGGGGGGATCCCTCCCACTGCTTGTAAAAGCAGTCTAGAGGCAAATTAGCCGCTAGGATTGCTTTTACATGAAAGCCGACCGCTGGCTGAAAAGAATGATACCAAGATGATACCTAAACCTGCAGGCATCATTCTGGTATAACCACTCAAAGTCCAGCAACATACCAGTACGTTGCTGGTCCTTGTATTGTAAACTTTTTTTTCATGCAGCCTGTGGGCTGAACGAAAAAAAGATATTGATCAGTGGGTATGCCCACCATTAGAATACCTCCCTTCATCCGCCCACTTCTAATGATGGGCATACATGCACCATTTATATATGCCGAAGCATGGGGGCATCCTCCCGCAAAAGGCAGGAGCAAATTGCTCCTCCACCCACTGCTGCCCCCACGCTTCGGCATATATGCTGAAGTATGTAACTGTGGTGGTGAAATCACCTCCGACAGCGCTGGAGTCACGGCTTTATATATCGTGGGAGCAAACGCTGTTGCTGTCAAGATAAATAAATCCGCGCTGCAACTGAATGGCGTACCTGCTAAGCAAATGATGGTTAACAAAAAAACAAAGTAACATTACAGTATAACAGTAATACTTACCATACCTGCAAAGCAAATACAAAAAAAACCATAGTAAAAAATAAAACATTTAACGCAACCTGTGCCTACCTAAAATATATATATGCCGAAGCATGGGGGCATCCTCCCACAAAAGGCAGGAGCAAATTGCTCCTCCACCCACTGCTGCCCCCACGCTTCGGCATATATGCTGAAGTATGTAACTGTGGTGGTGAAATCACCTCCGACAGCGCTGGAGTCACGGCTTTATATATCGTGGGAGCAAACGCTGTTGCTGTCAAGATAAATAAATCCGCGCTGCAACTGAATGGCGTACCTGCTAAGCAAATGATGGTTAACAAAAAAACAAAGTAACATTACAGTATAACAGTAATACTTACCATACCTGCAAAGCAAATACAAAAAAAACCATAGTAAAAAATAAAACATTTAACGCAACCTGTGCCTACCTAAAATATATATATGCCGAAGCATGGGGGCATCCTCCCGCAAAAGGCAGGAGCAAATTGCTCCTCCACCCACTGCTGCCCCCACGCTTCGGCATATATGCTGAAGTATGTAACTGTGGTGGTGAAATCACCTCCGACAGCGCTGGAGTCACGGCTTTATATATCGTGGGAGCAAACGCTGTTGCTGTCAAGATAAATAAATCCGCTCTGCAGCTGAATGGCGTACCTGAAAACAAAAAAGTGGTTAACAATAAAAAAACAAAGTATAAAAAACATTGCAGTATAGAATGCAGAACAATAGAGAGAGAATAGAGAGAGAGAACAATAAAACGACAACTATTTTTGTTTTTTTTTATTTTATATTTTTTTTGTATTTTTATTTTTGTATTTTTTTTTTTATTTTTTTTTTTTTTTTAACACTTTTTTTAGTAACTTTAACTTTTAACTGTAACTGTACCAGGTTTGGGTCTCTCAAAATGCGATGGCATCTTGGGAGACCCTGTGTTAGTGTGCCTAGTCTGTGCCGTGCTGAACCCTACGCTAATACTCCACTAGTGTATGGTAGCGTTCAAAACATTCACCAATGCATAGACCAGGATTGTCAGGACAGGAGGGACAATAATACCGGGTGTCACGCCTAAATCCGCGCTTGCTGCAGACACGACATCTTTTTTGGGGGGCTCGTTGGGTAGGGGTACTCTGGAGGACATAAGGAAAATGCCTCCCATGCAGCCGGCTTACTGCATCTGGTTGGGGAAGGTGAGGTGGAGCACCGTCTGGATACAGAAGGGCTCTGACGATCTCTTCCTGGAATTTAAGGAAGGATCCAGTCCGTCCTGAAGCTCTGTATAGCACATGAGCATTCAGCAAAGCCAATTGAAATAAATAAACAGACACTTTTTTGTACCAGCGTCTGGCCTTACGGGCAATTAGGTACGGCGCCAACAACTGGTCGTTGAGGTCCACCCCTCCCATATTAAGGTTGTATTCGTGGACACAGAGGGGTTTCTCCACAACACCAGTCGCCGTAGTAATTTGGGTCGTCGTGTCTGCATGAAGGGAGGTAAGAACGAAAACATTCTTATTGTCCCTCCACTTCATAGCGAGCAAATTATTATACTTCAAGCAGGCTCTCTCCCCCAGCCTAAGACGGGACTCTACAAGCCGCTGGGGAAAGCCCCGGCGATTAGGTCGCACGGTGCCACATGCTCCAATCTGATGATCAAACAAGTGACTAAAAAGTGGCACGCTCGTATAATAATTGTCCACGTACAAGTGGTACCCCTTTCCGAATAAGGGTGACACCAAGTCCCACACTATCTTGCCAGCGCTTCCTATGTAGTCAGGGCAGTTGATCGGCTCTACGTGACTATCTTTGCCCTCGTAAACCATAAATCTACATGTATAGCCTGTGGCCCTGTCACAGAGCTTATACATCTTGACCCCGTATCTGGCACGCTTGCTGGGAAGGTACTGTTTGAAGGACAAGCGGCCAGAAAACTTAATCAGGGACTCATCAACGCAGACAACTTGATGGGGGGTAAACAAGTCTGCAAAACGTTGGTTGAAGTGGTTTACGAGGGGCCGAATTTTGTAGAGCCGATCGTATGCAGGGTCTCCACGAGGACGACAGAGTTCATTGTCGTTGAAGTGCATGAACCGCAAAATCTGCTCGTATCGTGCCCTGGCCATGGAGGCAGAGAACACGGGCATATGGTGAATTGGGTCAGTGGACCAATATGACCGCAACTCACTCTTTTTGGTTATGCCCATGAGGAGGGAAAGGCCCAGAAAGATCTTAAATTCGGAGACCGTAATTGGTCTCCAATCTCTGGCAAGGGAGGACTGGGGAATAGTGGCGATGTGTTGACCAGCGTACAAATTGCTTTGGTCCACAATAGATCTATAGAGATCTTCGGTGAAAAACAGCGAATAAAAATCCAGTGGCGTAAAGTCAACTGTTTCCACCTGAATTCCGGGTTGGCCAGTGAAAGGGGGAAGTACGGGTGCTTGCAGAAGTGGTGGGTTCCCAATTCGGATTGGCGAATGCAGCAGGAAGGGCACTATGGGCACGACGGGCCTGTGTTCGTCTTCTTGGTGGCAGCGGGACGCTACTTGTGCTTGCCACCTCGCCAGCTTGAACTGCACTTATGGGACTCGCCACGTCACCACGTGATACTGCAGTGCTGGATGTACGACCAGGGTGTACTAGGCCGCTGGTGCTTGCCAGTTCACCAGAAGGAGTAGCGGCACTAGTACCTCTCTGCTCCATACGAGAGCCCTGCGGTTCTTGCACTTCAAGGACAGAAGAAGTTCGGGGTCTGGTACGCCTGACCCTAGCAGGGACCACAACTCCGTCGTCAGAGCTATCTGTCATGGAGCCGCTGTCCTCTACAGGTTCGTATTCTGAGCCTGAACTTGACAGATGAGTGACTTCCTCTTCACTATCTGTCATACTCAGAATCCTGTAGGCCTCTTCACTAGTGTACCTTCGATTTGCCATTTTGGCCTCTAAATTTAGGGGTACACTAGTGAGACTCACAGGCAAAAAAGCTCCTGACTGTTAGCGACTGATTCAAAACGCTACCAAAAAACTGTTAGCGATCGCAGGGATCAGGCCTGACTCTGCGAACGCTGCAGTTATGTGTGCTTAGTGTTTTGTAAGTGACAGTTATCGATCGATACTGCACTTGGGTGGGCTGGGCTGGGCTGGGCCGAGGAGCAAAACGCAGGTGCTAGCAGGTATCTGGGCTGATCCCGCTAACACTGCGTTTCAGGGAACCCTAAACTGCTGGGGAGTATAGATCTGATCGGATCAGATATCGATCCGTTCAGATACTATAGCACTAAGGGAGGTGTATGCTGCGTGCGTGGGTTTTAGCGGTACTGGCGCTAACCTGACGCTGCCTGGGGCGACGCAGACCTTATCAGATCCTAAAAACTTAACTTATATCACCGCCGGGCAATTAGGGGGTTAAACCTTTATAAGGTAATAAACGGCGGGTGCCCTAAAACTATAATAAACTATAATAAACTGTAATAAACTACAAAAAACAAACTAGCTAACCAGCGTCACCCGTAACACTTATACGGTGATCGCTGGTGAAAGGGTTAACTAGGGGGCAATCAAGGGGTTAAAACCTTTAGCAGGTAGTATATGGGGGTCCCTGTCGCTATAAAACACTGACAGCGAACCTATATACTTACCTCCCTAACTAGCGTCACCTGTGTCACTAATACAGCGATCAGAAAAACGATCGCTTAGCGACACTGGCGACGGGGGGTAATCAAGGGGTTAACTTTTATTAGGGGGGGGTTAGGGGGGTACCCTGGACCTAAAGGGGGGTACCCTAGACCTAAAGGGGGCTAACCTAACTGCCCTAACACTTGTAACTGACACAAACTGACACCAATGCAAAAAAAAAAAAAACTGCTATTGGTGACAGAGTGACAGGGGGTACAGGGGGGTGATCGGGGGGTGATCGGGGGGTGACAGGGGGGTGAAATGTGTGCCTGCGTGTTCTACTGTAAGTGTAGTGTTGGTGCACTTACTTGGATGTCTTCTCTCCTCTGCGTCGGATCAAAAAGACCGACTTGAGGAGAGATGACATCACTTCCTTTCCCTCTGTTTACATTACAGAGGGAAAGGAAGCGTTTCCATTCGCTGGGAGCGATCGGGAGGGGGTGGCCAACAATGGATGGCCTCCCCCTCACCTCTCATCGCCCGCGAACGAGAGCCGACCGCCTATGGCACCGGGGGGGGGTCCGATCGGACCCCCCACCCGCGGGAGGCAGATCACGTACAGGTACGTGATTCTGCCTGCCCGTGCCATTCTGCCGCCGTATATATGCGTTAGGCGGTCGGCAAGTGGTTAAGTTGTTAAATTTTTTTACAGGTTACATGTTTAGAGTTACAGAGGAGGTCTAGTGCTAGAATTATTGCTCTCGCTCTAACGATCGTGGCGTATGTAACCTGTGTGTATCTGGCTCTCATACTAGGCAGTGCCTACCCAGCCACTGACTAGTATCTCTCCCCAGCCTGTCCCTACACACCCTCTCATCTGCTGACCTGTGGATGGGGCAATCACTCCTGCAATGTTATTGTGTTCTGCCAGTGAATACAATGATCTGTGTTGCTAACTATAGCTGGCAGCACTGATTCTTTGGGAAAAACCTGGCAGGCTGGTTGTACTCAAGTCGGTTAATAGGTTCACTTGTATAAAACCAGCTAACCCATACATAGGTTGAGTATGGCTGGTCTCTGCTTAATTGGCTTAATTTTTATTCATGTATGGCCCCCTTAACAACTACGCAGTCCCTAAACATCCTTCCACAAATCTTTACATTTTTCCTTCCAGATTCCTTCATCTTCCTCTCCTATACATAGTGCTTACTGTTATACTCTCCACAATTCTCTCCTGTACATACTGCTCACTGTCATACCCTCCATACTTCTCTCCTATACATAGCGCCCGCTGTCATATCCTACACACTCCTCTCCTTTACATAGTGCCCGCTGTCATACACTTCTCTCTTGTACATAGTGCCCACTGTCATACCCTCCACAGTCCTCTCCTGTACATACTGCTCCCTGTTATACCCTCCACACTCTTCTCCTATACATAGTACCCACCGTCATACCCTCCACACTCCTCTCCTGTACATACTGCTCACTGTCATACCCTCCACATTCCTCTCCTATACATAGTGCCCACTGTCATACCCTCCACGCTTCTCTCCTATACAAAGTGCCCACTGTCATACCCTCCACACTCCTCTCCTGTACATACTGCTCACTGTCATACCCTCCATACTCCTCTCCTATATATAGTGCCCACCGTCCTACCCTCCACACTCCTCTCCTGTAATTACTGCTTACTGTCCCACTCTCCACACTTCTCTCCTGTACATACTGCCCACTGTCATACCCTCCACACTCCTCTCCTTTACATATTGCTCACTGTCATACCCTCCACACTATTCTCCTATATATAGAGCCAACTGTCATACCCTCTACACTCCTCTGCTGTGCATACTGCCCACTGTCATACCCTTCACACTCCTCTCCTGTACATAGTGCCTTCTGCCATACCCTCAGCACTCCTCTCCTGTACATAGTACCCACTGTAATACCCTCTACACTCCTCTCCGGTACATACTACCCTCTGTCATACCCCCCACACTCCTCTCCTGTACATACTGCCCACTGTCATACCCTCCACACTCCTCTCCTGTACATACTGCCCACTCTCATACCCTTCACACTCTTCTCCTGTACATAGTGCCTTCTGCTATACCCTCTGCACTCCTCTCATGTACACAGTGCCCACTGTTAGACCCTCCACATTCCTCTCCCTCACCTGCACATACTTCCCACTTTTATACCATCCATACTCCTCCCCTATGCCTCTTACCCACAAAAACAGTTCTTTAAAATTATACTGAATATCCTCAATGTTACCAGCTCTAGAATGGGCACACTTTTGTTAGTTTCACTAAAGGAAATCTCAGTCCTCATATTTGTTCTGCCCCATTATTAGTACTTATTTAATTTTGTGATTACTACTGTGATGTATAGAGGAACATAGGGGATGTCAGCTACTCTAAATATAGCACTTGTAAAAAGTGTCCCTGAAAATATTTTTGAAATGTTGGCAACTAAGCACTTAGGCACTGCCCAAGGGCCACCGGTCAGTAGGGGGCCCCAGGAAAGGCTCCTGGGATCCTGTGATATTAAAGCGGTTGTAAACTTCGCTAACATTACTACTTTTTAGAAGCCCTGAGGTAGGTTATGCCATAATGTACAAGTATGCACAGCATATTAGCACATTAGGGTACACTTAAATTGTCAGACTAAGCCCTCCAGTGCTGTGCTGTGATCAATCCAGCGGGGTCTGGGCGCTTCCAACTTCACCTAGTCTTCCTTCTGGGTTCTGTGCCTTCGGTCACTTGCCTTGGCCGGGCTGCGTTGA
The DNA here is from genome assembly GCF_042186555.1 of Aquarana catesbeiana. Lineage (NCBI taxonomy): Eukaryota > Metazoa > Chordata > Amphibia > Anura > Ranidae > Aquarana > Aquarana catesbeiana. Next base: position 269,554,589 of record NC_133325.1, on the reverse strand, counting down.
TGTCATTCCCACGCATGCTCATGTGCATCCTCTTTCTCTCATCCCCCCTCTCTGTCTCACCCCCCCTCTCTCTCTCTCTCATCCTCCCTCCCTTACCCCTCACCCCTCTCTCATCCTCTTTCTCTCTCTCTCTCTCTCATCCTCCCTCTCTCTCTTTAATTTAATTTGTTATAACAAAAAATTGTTTGCATTTTCATTTATTTATTATTTATAAAAGGCCCCACCAAAATACTCAGCACCAGGCCCATGATGTTCTTAATCTGGCCCTGACTCTGGTGAGTGGACTGCATTGTTCAGAGTTTGAAGCTGAACCACCACAATATATAAAAAGGTATGAGCAACTTGAAAATATTGACTGTGATTCAGCAGCTTAATGCAGAGATTATACATGACTAACCAAGTACAGAAACTATATACATTTCACAAATGGAAGTGGGGTACAAAGATATAAAACATATAAAAAGAATCTGGATTATATGTAGCAGAGTACCCTTTTACTCGCTATGCTCAGATGCAGACACAGGTCCATTTAACTACTTTTCCCACAACTTCTTTGTTTCGTGGGCATGTCCAGGGAAGATCAGTAGCTCTGTTCCCCTCCCTCAACAGTCTGGTGAGAGGTAGTCAGAAAGGTGATGCCAGTATTTGGAATGGCACTTTTGTGCGAGTATTCATGCGCAGGCTAGCCTGTAGCGCCACATCAAGAATTGCCAATAGCTGTGCACATATTCTCAAGCACGAATGTTGTCATTTAACCTGGTCAGCAGTAAATAGCCTGTGAATCTGTGATCTGTGACTTCTATCCATTATTGACCTGCTCCCGATATCCACCTTTATTGAGCTTGACTTGCACCTGGTCTGTGCTTCAATCTGCTTCTTCTGTTCCTGACCTGCTAATCCATTACCAACTCCGGCCTGTACCTCTTCTTTGCGTCGGCTAATGCTATTGTTACTGACACCAGTCCTGAATTTTTGTGCCATGTTTAACTACCAGCCTGCAGTCTCTTAGTTGATGCTCCTGCTTAAACAACTGCAAAAGCCAACAACCAACAAATCAGTCTATCATCTGTCCACTGATCCTATCATTATCACTGCTGTGTTGTTGCTGCTTGATATGCTTGTGTCCAGTTTCCTGTCTGTAAAGGAAAAGTCTTCTTGTATCAGCATCTGGAAAGAACTATGAGGCACTCATTTCACTCCATGCAATTGTGCCACCTGTTCACTTTTCCAGGGGCCCTGAGCTGAAAGTGTAAGAGAGGCTGTCCTTATCTCACCCAACTTCTTCACCAGGTATGTGACAGAGATCCTCCAATGTCAAAACTAGCATGTAGGCAGCGAGCATAGCACACAACTTCTCAAAAAGACCCAGCTTCTGTTGCAACTTTGGATCCCTCCAGCTGTTCTCCTCTGTTACCACAGCTATCATGGACTTCACTGCGAGGGACACTGCCTATGAGAATAATCATAAGTAGCTGTATTCTGTGCTGTTTTATTAGTTAGCCATTCTCAGCTAGACTCTCTGTTGTTCTAGAGTCTAATGCCTCGTACACATGATCGGAAATGCCACCAGCAAAACTCTGATGAGAGCTTTTTGTATGAAAATGCGACCGTGTGTATGCTCCATCGGTCTTTTGCTGGCGGAATTCCAGCCAGCAAAAGATTGAGAGCATGTTCTCTATTTTTCGGTCAGGAAAAGTTCCTATCCGAAAATGCGTTTGTCTGTATGCAATTCGGACGCGCAAAAAATCACGCATGCTCGGAAACAATTTGACGCATGCTTGGAAGCATTGAACTTAATTTTCTCGGCTCATCGTAGTGTTGTACGTCACCGCGTTCTTGATGGTCGAAAGTTTAGAGAACTTTTGTGTGACCGTGTGTATGCAAGGCAAGCTTGAGCGGAATTCCGTCGGAAAAACCATCCAAGTTTTTTCTGACGGAAATTCCGATCGTGTGTACGTGGCAAAATAGTGACTTTGTATGCAGCCACATCATCTTACCTTGATTGAGCCACAGAGACATTGCTGTGAGAAGTTCATGTTTGAGCTGCTTTCATAGTCTGTTTTGTATTATTCTGCAGTACTTGCATGCTCTTTGCTATTCTGATCTTATTTTGTATCATTGATTCTAACTTTGCACCTTAGTTTAGTAATCTTCGAGTTACAGTTACATTCTGTCTAATCAAATGGCTGATTACCTATCCTGTTACACTACACTACATCTACAAACAGGATCGCCCATGTCATATAATGGTGATGGCAGTGGTGCAACAGCAGCGCCTGGTAGTACTACTCCAGAAGAAAGCAGGCAACCTACTGCCTGTACAGTAATGCCCCTCTTATTCCTGGCAGGACTCCTGCTGCAATAATAGACCAGATCAATACTTGGATAATTGGGCCAGGAGATTGCAGGGCCTGATCCAATCATATGGGATCCTGCCTGCTCAGAAGGCAGAACATTCTGTAGATAGACTGCTATTCAACATGGTCAGAGAATCTTTGCAAGGCATCCCAATTTGACATTCCATAAAAAAAGGACATAGTGTGTCAGGAGCAGATACATACAGTCTTAGGCCAGCCATACCACGGGTTGCAGGAAAGAAATTCGCCCATCAACGCAGGCAGCGCTGACAGGGGAATCAGCAATTGTCTGCTCCCAGCAGGGGGGTGGGCAGGGGAAGCCATCCCCACCGGGAGAAGACAGTTGTTATCGCTAGCAGCTGATTGCGCTAATTGCAAGCAATTCTGGAAGGCAGGTTGTACCCAAGTTGATAGATCAACTTATACATTACGCCTGCCTATTAATTTTTCAAATCTTGACTTAGATGCACCTTTGGCCATCATAGGTGGGAAATCAATGGACCCACTGGCAACCAAACAGATGGGAGGTGGCCACCCAGAAACTGACACAAGAAATGGCACAGCTCCAGGCAGAGCTATCCACATTGAAACATAGACATGTAGCAAGGTCCCAGGCCCTCTTTAGGTCTAATGAGAACCTCCAGGGCCAGAGATAGATGACATCCTTATGTATATGGTCGGTTGCATGGCATAGTGGGTGTAATGCAAGGTAGATTGATTGGGCGCCAGACACTTCTTGAATGCAAAAGAGAGATACCCTTAGGTAGTTGCAAGATTAATTGGCAGACTACTAGACTTCAACAGGAGGACAACCATACAGGGAAAGGCATCCAGCAAGATGCCACATCTGTGTAGAAATGCTGTCTCCTATGGCAACAATCCTTAACAGTTCCTATCACAAAGTGTAACAGTTCCTTCACTTCCACTACAATCACTTCTTGTAGTTCTTCAGCCCACTGAGCTCCCAGTCTCTCTCACTAGACTAGACGATTCACTGCCACTGAATCCCTTGAGCTCCTCCAATCTTCATGGTAGTATCTTCCCCAAGCGTCACCCCCCGCCTCCCTGCTGGGTCCCTAGCTTGATACCCACTGAAGTTTCCTGATTCTTCACCGTCTCCGGTTGGTGAGAATACTGCTCCAGTACTTGCTTCAGCTACTCACTGTGGTCACTGGTAATAAGGTGGATGGTCCCTCAGTGGCGACAGCTTCCCCTCTACCTCCGACCATGACAGGTTCTCCGGCCGGCGGAATCGTCACTTCTGGTTGGACTGCAAGCCGCAATCCCAACCCTGCGCTGCTCTCTTGCTTCTGGATAGGCCCTTAGACATCCTAGTAGCCAGATGTGCCCAGGATAGGCCCAAACTCTGGCCTAGCAGCCCGGGCAATACAATACACTTTCAGTCAGACAGGCGTCCAGGTGGCACAGAACACCGATCACCTGACTCCATACAAATATATAGGCTCTCCCAGCAGGTCAAGGGATCCAGGAAAACCCCTGCCCATTGGCTGAGATACCCCATATATCCATAATCTGACCTTGCATTGACCTTCTCTTATCAAATGCCACCAGGTACCCAGCCACTTAGTGGAAAAAAAGAGAGAAGCAATTGCAGCAATTACAGACTTAGAATTAAATCAATTGATCTTCAACAATTAGCCAAGGCAGCTGTACCTGGCAGGTAAATTTAGGAGCAACCCTGCCTAAACACCAGGGTGCTACAGACAGAAATGTTACACTGAGGTGCAAGGAGGGGTTGTCCCCTTATTGAGAAGATGAACATTTCCTTGGAAGCAAGAAAGGTCACCATACTCATGCTAGGACCTTTGAGTTGGGCCATTTTTAGAGAGACTGCCACCAACCATATACAGTGCAAGCCATTAAACTATAGTGCCCCGCTGCCGGGAGTCAAGCAGTGGGATGAAAAACGGAACAACTCTAAATTCAAGAATTGGAGGTGTGGTTGAAAAACTGAAGCGATAGAATTTCCTGACTTGACTGGAGGAAGGCCTAAGTACACAGGGACACAGAGAGAGGATCCAGTGGTTGGCCTCTAATAGAGGTGATACTATTACAGCCGTGGCCCAGTTCTAAAGAAAGATCAAAGCTACTACCAGAAACCAACAATTTGTTGAGTGAAGGGTCTCATCTCATCTCATTCTGTGCCAAAGAATTAATGTTTCCCCCTGACTTGTAAGTGACCTAGTATGGGCTCTGGCCTTCTCTGTAATAGAGAGAATCCATGTGAAAGCATGAAACTGTATTGTCCACAAAATGTTCACCTGGTTCAAGAGACTGAACAAAAGCTTGTTTGTTGGCTTGTTTTAAAACATAGGTATTCTAATGCTCTGTACTCACAAGCAGAATGTCCGACAGAAAAAGTCAGACGGAAGCTTTTCATCGTATATTCCAATCGTGTGTATGCCTCATCTGACTTTTTTTTTTTAGAAAATTCTGACAGACCTAGAAATAGAACATGTTCTAAATATTTCCGACGGAACCAATTCCTATCGGGAAAACCGATCATCTGTATGCGGACCAAAAACGACGCATGCTCTGACGCAAGTAAGAGACGGAAGCTATTGGCTACTGGCTATTGAACTTCCTTTTTCTAGTCCTGTCGTAAGTGTTCTACGTCACCGCGTTCTTGATGGTCAGACTTTGGTTTGATCGTGTGTAGGCAAGACCAATTGAATGGAATTCCGTCGGAGTTCCGTCGGAGAAACCTGTTTAGTTTATCCCGACGGCAAAACCGGTCATGTGTACAGGGCATAACAGTTTATTAACTAAAAATGTTTTTCATTACTTTAACAATTCATTATTGGCTATTTAATTCTGTCTAAATGTGTTTTTACATTTACACAAAATGGGTGAAATTATCCATACAGATCACTGTCACGTTCAAATATAAAGATGCTGGATTTTCTGCAGGCACTTAAATCAAGTGTCTTACTCAGCAGCTCCTCTAAGATGACTTTTCTATGCCATAATTGAGCCAGACTCCCAGGCACAACAAAATTCAGAGATGATGGGGTTCTGTCTGTGATAAGCCTTGCCGCCATGCCATATCGCTGGTTCAGAAATCTGTGCTGCCTTTTCAAACAGCTAAAGTGTAGGTACTGTTGTTCCTCCCCACAGGGAGAAAAAAAACATAAACCAATTTAATTTTTTTCCTCAAAATTGGAGAAATAGGGAAGTTGTGAATTATTACATATACTTTTCACACAATAGTATGTGAATGTACTTTCTTGCATTCCTCTGTGAAAGTGAATGACAGAGCACAATAATAAACACTGCATGTGTATTGTAAATCAAATGGGTCCTCAGAATTGTTCAAGAGAAAAGCTGAGAGACTGTAAAATCAGACAAGGTTGTGAACTGTGCAATAAAAAATACAGATGCCCTCATGGTCTGTAAATCCAATACATAGCACTGCACTGCGCGGTATAAATCCAGCACAAGTAGCTGCTGAATTCCTGGTAAATGGTAAATATAGTGCCTTCATTCATTCATTACTTCTTTATATGAATTTCAGTGTAAACTTTTGTTTTTATTTCAGAACAGGCTGATGCATTAACATTGTGTAGTATGTTTAGATCATATTTTATTTCCACACATAAGGCCCAATTCACAAAGCTAACACACCAAGATAATGATAATTATGTATAAAATAGTAAGTTTTTTTCAGCTAAATCCATTAAAGTGGTAGTAAAGCCCCAGTGTTTATGTGTACCTACAGGTAAGCCTAAAATAAGGCATACCTGTAGGTACAGTAGATATTTACTATAGTAGCAGCTGGTGACATCACGGACGCATGTGCATTGAGCTCTCAATGGACCGCGTGCCGTCCATCAAGAGAGCTGTGCGGTGGCCGTGACTCCCATGCACATGCGCGGGAGAGCCGTCATTGCGGCTCGGCCAATCAAGCGACTGCAGCCCACAAACCTGAAAGGAAGACCGAGTGATGATAAAAGCCATGTCAGCGGTGACAGCGTGCCACTGGAGGGCTTCGTTCTAAGGTAAATCTTTCATAATGTGCTAGTATGCAATGCATACTAGCACATTATGCTATTGTTTTGCAGGGGAATTTTTTTTTTGCTAATTCTTTTTTTTTTTTTTTTTGCAGTTTACTACCCCTTTTAAGCGATTGTAAAGTCTCGTTTTTTGTTTTTTTTTTAAATAACAAACATGTTAAAAACTTACCTCCTCTGTGCAGTTGATTTTGCACAGAGCAGCCTGGATCCTCCTTTTCTCGGGTCTTTCTTTGCTGCTCCTGGCCCCTCCCTCCTGTCAAGTGCCCCCACAGCCAGCAGCTTGCTATGGGGGCATTCGAGCCGAGCCCTGACCTGGCCCCACCCCCTGTCTCCCCTGATTGGCTGACTTTGATTGACAGACATGAGAGCCAATGGCACCGCTGCTCTGTCTCAGCCAATCAGGAGGAGAGTCCCAGATGGCTTAGACACTCGTGGACATCACTGGAGAGAGCTGAGGCTGAGGTAAGTAATTAGGGGGTGCTGGGGAGGCTCTTACACACAGAAGGTTTATTATCTTAATGCATAGAGTGCATTAAGATAAAAAAAAAAAAAAACTTCTGCCTTTACAACCACTATAAGATCTAAAAACAGTCTAATGCCGCGTACACATGAGCGGACTTTTTGACCAGATTGGTCTGGCGGACAATTCTACCATGTGTAGGCTTCATCGGACCTGCAGCGGACTTATTCGGTCGAAAATCTAACGGACTTTAGATTTGGAACATGTTTCAAATCTTTACGTCGGAAGTCCGCCGGACCCAGTTCCTATCGAAAAGTCCACTCGTCTGTATGCTAGTCCGACGGACGAAAACCGACGCTAAGGCAGCTATTGGCTACTGGCTATCAACTGCCTTATTTTAGTCCGGTTGTATGTCATCACGTACGAATCTGTAGGACTTTGGTGTGATTGTGTGTAGGCAAGTCCGTTCGTTGGGAAAGTCCGTTGGAAGTCCGCCGAAAGTCCGTCGGATTATCGGTCGGACCAGTCTGGTCGAAAAGTCCACTTGTGTGTATGCGGCATAACAATTTGCATTAAAGAGGTGTTCCACCCTGGGGAAAAAAATGTAAAAGTCATAATATATGGACTCTAATGGAAACAGGCAGTGAAGCCTTTCGGCTTCACAGATGGTACACTACTGCGCATGCACAAAGCGTGCTACGCTTTCTAATTGGCCCGGCAGCGGAGGAAGGAGGAGGGGGGCCATACTTCTGAGGGACAGCGCCGTGTCACCGTCTCTGGAAGTGGGGAAGGGGGATCTGTCAAAAACAGGTCCCCGTTCCCTCCTCCCCCCTGAAAGTTGCCAAATGTGACACCGGAGGGGGGAGCAAATAAGCGGAAGTTCCACATTTTAAAAACAGATGTTATATTTGCACAACAATCGCACAACATTTGCAAATGTATATGGAAGCCTCTCTGCCTTGTCAAAGCTCCTTTGTAAAGTACAGTCCTAACATGTATAACAATGGAAAGGGACACGCCAGAAGTGTGTTATCACGTGTGTTATAACATATGTGTTATCTCAAAGAGCCATCCTAGTTCTTATCTTGGACTATAGGATAATAAGCCTTTATGTCATGAAGAGCTGAGAGTAGGAGTTGTTAGCGGGAGAGGGCATATGTATACGTGGCCACAGCGACAGCCAGAGCACCTCTAACTACACACTCAAATCTTGGGCATGCCAGCCCTTACTCTGTAGTACTCACAAGACACTAATCTTCTGGGCATACCAGCCCTCGCTCGGTAGTTTTCTCTCTCTCTTCCTCATGCGTGGGTGGGGGCAAGTGACCAGGTTCTCTGCCCATTCTCCTCCTTGCGTGGCTTTACCCCCTCAATCCAAGGGGTATCTGGACACTGGCCCACTGCTCCCAGGGCTCGAAGGCGAGGTGGCATCACTGTAATTGAACTCACTTACTTCATGTGTTGCACCATCAGAAAAACTCACACAGAATCCACATGCAGACAAACTTCTTCTTTTCCGAAGATTCACGGTACATACCAACAGGCCTTAGGCCAAACACAGTTCCACAGCAAGTTCTAAAACTCATTGGTTGCTGAAAGTCTCTCCGAGGCAAGTGAGGTGCAGTCAGGGCCAGATAAGGGCGACCCACTCCTATGGGCACCCTCAAAAGAGTGCAGCTCTTATGCAGCGTACACACGTCGGACTTTTCGACCGGACTTGTCCAACGGACGCCGACGGACCAAATCTGGCGGACAATCCGATCGTGTGGGGGCTTCAGCGGACTTTTCCAGTCGCAAATCTGACGGACTTTAGATTTGGAACATGCTTCAAATCTTTACGTTGTAACTCCGCCGGACCCATCCGCTCGTCTGTATGCTAGTCCAACGAACAAAAACCGACGCTAGGGCAGCTATTGGCTACTGGCTATCAACTTCCTTATTTTAGTCCAGTGTACGTCATCACGTACGAATCCTTTGGACTTCGGTGTGATAGTGTGTAGGCAAGTCCGTTTGTTAAAAAGTCCGTCGGAAGTCCGTCAAAAGTCCGTTGAAAGTCCACTGGAAAGTCTGTCGGACAAGTCCGGTCGAAAAGTCCGCCCGTGTGTACGCGGCCTTAGGTGACCATACTCTTCATGGCAACCCTTCCAATAGCCAGGGCTCTCTACTCTCTAACTAACTCCTGCCACAGTATGAGGGATCCTTCCAGGCAGGAAGTGAAATCACCCTCCTTCCTGGAAGGATTTAAAGGGGCAACTATATTAAGTGGGCCACAGGGTGGTGCCTCCCCCTGACCTGCCTACAGAGTGGTTGGGTAATTTAGCAAAAAATATTTGTGTTGGGCTGACAACAGTCCACAAAAAAAAAGTTTTGTGTTGTCAGTCTACAACATGGCTTAAGAATTGAGTGCCTTCCTGGCAGATCAACAGGTGTTTTCCTGGCAGATCAACAGGTATTTTTCTGTACTTGCAGGATCTACCACTTCAGCTTTAACACCCTGTATAGACCAGAGCAATTTTTACATTTCTGTTATGGGCCTGTTTATTCACCAATAATTTGGTCATTGCTTAAAATTACAAAGAGATACATACAATACTAATGTCATATTTTTTTGACAAAGGAAAGCAAGGCTTTCTTTTATTGTTCTGCAAAACTTACAGATGCACTTTTTTTCTATTTGATTAGTGTTAGTTAAATGTTGTTACTGTAGGTATAAAATATATATTTTAATCTATAACTTGGACTGTTTAAAATTAAATTAAAATTATAATTTTGGTCACAGGTATTGCAAAGACTTTTTTTGCAACACTAAAAAATGTACAAACAAAATGAATAAAAATGAAAAATAGAGCATTTTGATTGTCTCTTTAATTGAAGACAATTTAAAAGCTCCCACCAGATGGCTCTTGGTTACTGCTCATCTAGAGAAACTCTATTCAAGCTCCTCACCTTTGTGTTTTCAAGGTTGTCAAATGCAGGGAACTATGGGCCATGTCTGATGGGAATGCCCCGAATTGGGGTTTTTTGGAACAAGGTATTTACCCTCCTGAGGCAGATGACAGGAGTCTCCATCTCATCGTCCCCTAGAGTAGCCTTATTAAGTGAACCACTTCAGAAGGTTTTTATCCTCTTAGCAGCTATGCTAACCATTGCCAGATGTTGGAAAAAGACTTATGTCCATGCCTCTCAGCTACGGCAGAAGGTCTCTTGGGTTATGACCCATGAGAAACTCACTAGAATTATACAGGACTTTCAGAAGCATTTCGAAAAAATTTGGAGGCCATGGGCCGACTATATGCATATTGATTTATGATTTTGGTGGCAATTTGGGTACTCTAATCCTTTTTAGGTAATGTCCCTGAAGCCTCACTGCCCTTATCCCTTTTCTTTCTTTTTCCTTTATATTCTTCTTTGGCCCTTTCCCTTTTTCTTTTGTCTCTGGTCTTACCATATTGAGGGTTATTATATAAGGAAAGGTGGATACTGTGCATTAGTTATATGATAGTCTTCGGGCGATATTCCTGGCTGTTAGTGGTCTTTAGGCACCAGAGAATTCCCTGGGCTCTTATGTGCTCTGTAATCTTCACTAATGTCGGTTCTTGCCCTGTGTTTTGGGGCATCACTGTTGGATTTATGTAAATATCTTTTTGCTTCCCTGTATCATTTCTTTTAATAAAACATATTGAAAGTAAAAATGAAAAATTTACTAATTTACAGCCCCTCCTTAGTTACACTATTGGCAGCCCGGTGGACAGGTAAGAAGTGTCATAATCTACAAAGCTGGATACACACTGTCCAAATTGCAGCACATTTTGACATTATGATTAAACCAATCAATATAATAGGAGACAAAAACTTAAGAAGTTTTAATTTGTAGGTAATCAGGCAGGCCCTTGCACTACATGGTTTGGGGAATTTATGGGTTTTATGTGTGTATTGGTTTTTCCAAGTCAGCAGATAGAGTATTTGTATCTTTTGACTTAGCATTTTTTGGGGGGGAGGGAGGGTTTCAGATGAGTTTGGGCCCCAAAAAAATGGCCTCTTGCACTCTGACCGAATTTGAGGACACCAATAACATTTATACACATTTTAGGGGTTGTTCAGGGTAAGCCACAAAAAACATTGTTAAGTTACCAGGCTAGGTGTGTATGGGCTCAGGACAGCATGCTGGGGAAGTTATTGAAAGAAAATATGCATGTAGGCCAAAAAAAGAGCAGGAAAAGCTTACAGCATGCGTGAGGACAAAGAGGACATTCACAGCATATTACAATATTGATAATTATTTAAATCAACAAATGAATAAAATACATTAGCAAACATAAATAAATAGAATGTGATCTTAAAAGGTAAAAACTTGCCCTAATATAGTAATTCTGCAGGACTTGAATGATGGCTCAGCAGGTCTCTGGAATAATGACTCCCAGAGCCTGGGGGCAGATCCCAGTAGTAACCATGAGGTCCTGGAGACTTCTCTCCATCGCCAAGTACTGCAAGGTGACTATAAGCTTTTGCTCTGGAGTGATGGAAAGCCTTATACATGTGTCCTGCTTCTTAATATAGGGGGTCACCAATGCCAAGAGGTGGTGAAAGCAGGGATACGTCATCCGGAGATAATTCCGAAAATCATACGGATTATTCTCCTGGAGCTCCTGCAGCAATTGGCATATGATATATTAATTGGTCACAATCTAGCAACCAATTTTTGGTCCAAGGACTCCTCCTCCTCCTGTTCCTGGACTGGACTTGGGTCAAAGCAATAACTCCTAGCCCAATAATCACACATTCTCTCCTCCAATTACGCAACATGGCTGGTTGACGAACGGCTGTTCGGAAACGAACTGAAAAGCACGAACTGAAAAGTACGAACTGAAAAGCACGAACCTAAAAGCGCGAATCAACACTCACCAAACTTCTACTAACACAAAATTAGCAGAAGGAGCCCAAAGAGTGGTGCTTGAGAAATGAACTTCCTCTTTATATTCTCGTAATACGTCACTACGTTTGTGTTTGTCAAACGACAATTTGCGTACCGTTAGTATGCAAGACAAGATCCTGGCACACGCCCTTTTGACAAAAATCAGAAGCTTGGTCGGCCAACAATCGTACCGTGTGTATGAGGCTTAAGGGTTAATAAAGCATAGGAACAAACTGTATTTCCAAAAAAAAAAAAAACTTTTTTTATTTACTTGTCAGGTTGCATTAATCAACATCATTTGCAGATTGAAGCTCATCTTTTTGATCTGCAGAAGCATTAAACAGAGTAGATAGATTTAAATTAAAACGGTTACTTTTCTAACTCATGTCTCAACAGTGTTTATAAACACTGTGTCACTGTCCGTGTTTTATACCAGCTGTCGACTGTATTTGTGTTGGCAAGTCCGAGGAGGATAGAAGCAGTGAAGAAGAAGGACAGAGTGTACTACACAGGGGCTATGCACTTTGTTTACATTTTTTTTGGTTGTGTGTAGCTTGCCCAGTGTCCAGGAATGAATAAACATGCCAAACTCATCTGTAGTTTTTTTTTTTTTTATGCCATCATTCTGGAGACTAGGTAGAGGAGACATGTTTTGTGCATGTAAACTGTATATTCAACATTCCTCAGGTCAATCGCCCCCTGCCACACCCTTAAAGTGTTACTAAACTCACAACAGTAAAATCAGTCTGTATATGCAGTAAAGCATGCTTGTTAAACTCACTGTGAAACCTAAGGGGTTAGTCCTGCTCATTGTGTAAAAAAGCTGTTTGATGCTGTCTTCTCTGATCCTCCCCTTCTTTTACTGTCCCCAATATATCTGCTGATAGTACAGAGCCTTGGAAGCACTCTGCACATGCTCAGTTTGGTGTGTATTTTTTGGGGGAGGGTGCATGTGATCAGCACAGGGCCAATCAGCACTGTCCACACAGAGGGTCAGGGGTCCTGCCGCCTCATAGGACAGTCATAGGAAAATGAAAACTCCTACAAGCTTCAACCAGTACTTGGCCAGACACTGATAGATGTCACAAGACTGTTATATACTGCTGATGAGAAAAGGTATTTAGCAGTTTATATTTACTAAAATAATTGCATTTCCATGTTCTGTGTACTGTGGTAGACCAGATATAGTGAATGATGGGTCCTGGGTTTTGTAGCACTTTAAAGTGTATGTCAAAGCAAAATAGAAATAAAAAATGCAGTACATCTCTGCAATACATGCATGTTTTCCCAAGTTTTATTCACTTGAACACACTGCTAGTACAGAAAATTACCAGTTGATTTGCTAAAAATGCTCTCAACTCATAATTTTCTTTTGTGGGCTAAAAACACATTAGTTTATGCACTGAAATTGCACGCAATAGTGTCAGTCCTGCCTTGTTGTCCTTTGATACATTACGGAACCATTCCTCTTCTCCTCATTTCCACAGCATAGTCATTTTTCTGTAGCCCGAGATTAGAACTAACAGGGCTGATCCTGATCGGTCTCTTTAAAGAGCAACTGCAGTCTGCTCACATAATTGTAATAAAAACATCTTTGCCATTCTGAAGCTTCCCTCCAACCACTTTGCATATTATTTTATATATACTGTGATTTTGTACTTGCCAAATGTGCTGCAGAAATCTCCCTCCACTGAGTCTGGCTGTATCCATTTTAACTGTGGGCAGCTGCAGCTGCTGCCGTATCACTTCCTGGATTTACACAGACACACAGAGGCACACCTCCAGCTCTGCAGCTCTCATTGGCCCTCTTATGACTCATTTCCCCCTCCCTTCCTGGCAAACTCTCACTTGAGAGAGAGAGAGCTGTGCATGATGTCATAAGCCTAGGCTTTTTTCCAGACAAGAAACAGGAAGTGGGCTGTATAAGGTATTTACTGGCAGAAAAAAATGTTTTACTATCCAAAGTTAAAAACAACAAGGGCAAAAGATTTAATAGATGGAAAGTTGAAAAAAATGACTGAAGTTCAGCTTTAAGTTAACACAGGAAGAATAATCAGGACACATGACAACTAATAACATCAATTGGTATTTTGTTTGCAGTTATCCAACAGATATTTAAAAAAAAAACACTTAATTATGTATTTTATAGAGCAAAAGGGACAAAGTAAGTGAAGTTTATTGCTAGGGTAGATATACAGTTTAACCAACAAGCCTTCACAGTTATATCTTTCTTCTTTCAAAAGAACAGTGCAATACAAATCTGTATAATACACAGGAAGTTATGGTATAGCCAGTATAAGTAGAGCTCATGGTACATAGTTATACCTAAAAATTGCAATGTCTTCACTACACAACCAGATTTTGTAATCTATGCTTTGCTGTTTTCGGTTGTGCACTTGTGGACCTAGTGTTAAGGAATAAACAGAATTACAAACTTGTTGCAACTAAAAACAACCCATATATGTACTGTGATTGAACAGTATATTTAGCTATTTGGCTGGATTTCTGCTTTAAGTATAATACCGAGATTAATGATCTTATCAGCTATAATTATTTTTTCCTCTCTACAATTTGCTCCTATTAAGTATGGAAGATTATGAATGTCTAGCTATGAACTATATGATCACAGACAGGAAGCTATTAGCCAATGATTAATGGCCAGCTTCAGTACTAATCACACAAAGGAAGTATAATGCAGACAGGTCACTAACACTAGCATGAAGCAAATGATTAGAAAAACCTCAGAATTACAAAATGCCAAGGTTTCATCAATTGCTAGTGAAAACCTGATTTCTGCAAATCAAATATTAATATATTTTTCCAAATCATGTATAAACTGTTATCTACTATATATAGTAGGATATACTGTATAGCATATTTGAAATGTGTTTCTAAATTCTGCTGGTTAAAGCTACAGACTGCAGACATATAAAAATCTAAGGAGTAACTAAAAACTATATAATCCGTATACTTGCTTTAAAGTGACATTAAAGGTTTGTTTTAAAATGTAGCACCCATTAGTGTGTGCTAGAAGTGAGTGTAGAAAAATTATAGTTTAGCTCAGGCCAAAGCCCGAGCTATGGAATCTGGGTCAGGGTTTACTAAAGTCCAGGGCTGGGTGACTCGTTCTGGCAGCTCTCTGGTGCCTTCCCCTGGTCTAGAAGGTTGGATCTTCTAGAATTAGTGGGTGGAGGTTAGGAGGCGCTGCCTTGAATATTTATGAAGCCTCAGCCAATCCTCAGAGGTAGGCTGGCAGGGGGTGAGGCCACTCCATAAATGGACCTGTGCCATGCCAGCAGGGGCGGTCAGGTGGAAGATGGAGATACAGTGTTGAGGAGGCTGTTGGTGGCCCTTGAGGCAAACCCCCTAGTCTGGAAGGGTGTCCTGCTTCAGGCTGAGGCTTGGGTGCTGGAAGGATCCTGCCAAAAACACACAGGATGAGGTTTCCTGGAGGCAGGAGAGCAAGAGAGGACAGAGTGATTAGGTCAACACTGTGGGGACTCACAAAGGGGGGAGACTGCCACATGTAGCCAGTCTCCCTTGAAGACAGCGGTCGTCAGCCTTTTCCTAGAGATCTCCTGAGAGTCAGCCGGGTGGGCTGGTGAAGAGTCAGTCTGGAGAACTGGTGTGGAGAGGCAGCCAGGTGGGCTGGTGAAGAATCAGTCTGGAGTGTGCCTGACTGTGGGAGATCCAAGTTCATCAGCAGTCTCTACGGGGGGGTGCTACATAAATAACAAACATGGTATACTTACCTGCTCTGTGCAGTGGTTTTGCACAGAGCAACCCAGATTCTTCTTTTCTCGGGTCTCCTGCCAGTGCTCCAGGCCCCTCCTTCCTGCCTGGTGCCCCCACAGCAAGAAACTTGCTATGGGGGCACCTGAGCTGCTGCTCTGTGTCCATTCACACATGGAGAGTGGCTCGGCCCCACCCCCGTTCTCTCCTCATTGGCACACTTGCTGTGATTGACAGTAGCGGGAGCCAATGGCTACCACTGCTGTCTCAACTAATAAAGAGGGAGAGACCAGAGAGTGCAGAGACTCTCATGCACATTGCTGGATTGAGAGGGGGCTCCGGTAAGTAAGTAAGTAAGGGAGGGGGGGGGGGCTGCTGCACACAAAAGTTTTTTTACCTTCATGCATAGAATGCATGAAGGTAAAAAGTCTTGAGCCAGAATCATAATTTAGTTAATGTGCGTTTAGGCACATCAATACATTTTTCTCTGACAAAATGCTGCTGCTCCTGAATGAGCTGACAGTGGATTTCTTTCTGCCTCTAAATGCCTGCAAACATCTATGTATGCATGGACACATAGGGGTGTTGAGAGGCAGAAAAAAAGTAAAATGCTCCTAAAAGTGGTGTTGTTAACACCCAGTGTGCATGAGGTCAAACAATGCTTACAAAAAAAAAAAACATTAGAAATGCTAAATTCCTTTAAATAACAATTATGGAGGGTACCCTAAACTTGCTTGTGAAGTGGTGCATCTCTCTGTAGAATGTATACAACCTACCACAGCAAAGCTAACATTTAAAAAAATGCTGTTTAAAGCGGAGTTCCACACAAAAATGGAACTTCCGCTTTTCGGAACCCTCCCCCCTGTCACATTTGGCACCTTTCAGGGGGGGAGGGGGGTGCAGATACCTGTCTAAGACAGGTATTTGGACCCACTTCCGGCATAGACTCCCATGGGAGTCTATGCCTCTTCCTGTCCCTCCGCGCTGTCTCCTGGGAAACACACAGCTCCCAGGAGATAGCGGGGACCAGTTACAATGCGCAGCGCGACTCGCGCATGCGCAGTAGGGAACCGGGAAGTGAAGCCGCAATGCTTTACTTCCTGATTCCCTCACCTAGGATGGCGGTGGCAGCTGCCGAGAACCGAGCGGGTTATCGGCGTCGCCTGCCGACATCGCTGGACCCTGGGACAGGTAAGTGGCCATTTATTAAAAGTCAGCAGCTGCAGTATTTGCAGCTGCTGGCTTTTAATATTTTTTTTTTTTTTGGCGGTTTAGGTGGACCCCCGCTTTAAATTGTCAGTAAATGATAGCTCCCAGCTGCTTTGTTCGTATCCTAGATGAGAGTTTGGTATACATAGCTCCCAACTATCCCTGATTTGAGGGACTGTCCCCGATTTGGAACAAAGTCTCTCTATCCCTCTTTATTCCTGATTTGTCCCTAATTTTGGTCTGATCTATATAGTTGTATACAAAATGCACTTATTGTCTTTCAAAAAGTGTTTCCCAGTGCTAAACCTTTCATCCAATTTCTAAATTGCTGCATTTATGGATTTCAAAAGCCAGTATAAAGGAATAGTAGCAGTAAAAAAATCCCTCTGCTTTACTGCAGATCTGTCACCTCTATTCCCAAAGACCAGTAGGCATGCTGGTACATGTGATCTGCTGTTACCCTTTATCCCACAAGACTTGTGTTCGAGACTGGTTAACCACCTGTTATTGATTAAAGCTACATGCTGAGCCCAGCCAGACCATCTCCCCTTCTATTTAATCTGGGCTCATTCACCCAGGCTTTGCCTGAGCAACAGTTAATGTGAAGTCCCCCAATGGTGGCCAAGATGTTCTCTAGTGTACCCTGTGATTCTTAGTGGAGAAGATTTCTAGTGTAACCCTAGTGCTTCCTTGTATCCATGACTTCCTGAAAATATTTCTTGTGACCCTAAGAGCTGGTTCACACGGGGGCGACTTGTCAGGCGACCTAGCCGCCTGACAAGTCGCCTCCTATTCTGTACAATAGAACCGTTCTAATCGGAGCGACGCAAGTCGCTCCGACTTAGAAAAAAGGTTCCTGTACTACTTTGGGGGCGACTTGCATAGACTTCTATACAGAAGTCATTTTGCAAGTCGCCGTGGCAGTTGTGTGCAGGTCGCCTCGGTGAGGCGACCTGCAAGTCGTGCCGCTTCTAGTGTGAACCGGCTCTTAGACTCCTTGTGTCCCTGACTTCCTGGGAAGATTTCAAGGGACCCCTACACTCATAGTGTTCTAGCTTCTGAGAGATTCCCAGTGACTCCCAATATTCCTAGTGATCCTGTAGTTGGACCCCCTTGTTCCTAGTGGCTGTTTGCAAACATCTCCCTGTACCTTCCAGTGTGTACTCTGTAGAAATACAAAGGAAGGGTATGTTAGATCATGGGGCTCAAACCCAAGGGAACACCAGCCCAATATGTAGTGCAAAAAAGAAAAAACATAGTAATATGTGGGGGCTTTTAAACGGTTATTCCCATAGGTATTAAAATGTATAAAAAAAACATACATATCAATTCTTTTACAGATATATAAATTTTTTTAAATTAATACATGCAAGATAGCATATCAACACGATAAGGGCATATGTGAGTCCGCACATAAAAACACAGATACTGCAACGCATATCATATGGAAACTGCCAACATGTT
Organism: Aquarana catesbeiana; assembly: GCF_042186555.1. Classification (NCBI taxonomy): domain Eukaryota; kingdom Metazoa; phylum Chordata; class Amphibia; order Anura; family Ranidae; genus Aquarana; species Aquarana catesbeiana. The sequence continues at coordinate 269,536,421 of NC_133325.1, read as the reverse complement.
TTGTGGCACAGGCTGCTTCTTCAGGGCTTTGTTGTCTGTATCTGATTCAAAGTATCTTAAAAACGTATATTGGATGTGTTCGAGCTAAGGGGAGACCCCTAGTGACATTACACACTGTAGGTATCATGTACAGGCAAAAAAGTCCAACGTCAGGTATAATATCTTTATAAAGGAAAGGGGAAAGAGCATACTCACATAGTCTGAAGTGGGACTAAAGATGTTGCCCAGGATCTATATAAACCATCAGTATCTGAGATATAGTACCACCTAATTGGGAAGTGGTGATAGCATATAGCCAGATATCCATGGCTGTGTTCACTGTTCTCCCATTGTCTATCAGTATGTCCACAGTGACTCTGTGTTCCTGCATGCAACCTGAATCCTTACACTTGTTTTTTCCTTTGAGCATAGGAGCGTGGTAAAAAAAGAATCTAAACCAGATGTTAGGGGCAACTCTTAAACAAGTTGCTTATAGTTTATATTGCTTTGTCTAATTATTGCTTCATATAGGAATTAAGACACAGAGTCAGGTATGTCTGTATCAAAGTTCTGAGCATCCCAAAAAGGACTGCTCCCTTTACTTCTTTTATAGGCAGTTCCAAAAGCAGTAATCTTATCGGCATTACCAAATGAGGTTAAGGTACAAAGAGTTTCTCATCAGCGAACATGTAATGATTATTCAGCAGTTCCAAATTCCATCTAGATACAGATTGATAGAACAATTGATACGTACACAGGTAAGAAAGGAGCACAAATAATTTAAATAGAACAATTGATACGTACACAGCTAAGAAAGGAGCACAAACAATTTAAATAGAACAATTGATACGTACACAGGTAAGAAAAAACAGAAACAATTAAAGTGGAACTCTAAGTCATTATTTCAACCCTATCAATTTCCCCCTTTGACATCATCCTCTCCTTCCCCCTGGGTCCTCATGAATAAGTTCTAGTCAGTTTTTCCCCAGAGTCCTTTCCCTGACCGCGAGTTGTCAGAGGGGTAGAACCCATCCCCCTAGGTATTACCAACATCTTAAAATTCAAGAAGAGGAGTTTTATAGGAGTAGGGTGATGTCAATACACACTTATCAGTATACCCTGTCTATTCTCCTAATTTTCCTATTTATTTTCCTGTATACACATATATTCGTGATTGTAAGTGATATTAATATTAGAATAATAATTACCATTGGACTTAACAACCAGTGAAAGGTATTGGTTGCTGTAGAAGACATTCCACTAAATATATCCCACCAATGTGGTGCAGTATCCTGTTGTATCTGTGAGGAAAGATGTACTAGTCTACCTTTGTCAATAATAATTTGCTACTTTAGGATCATCTATAGCCCATTCGAAAGTTGTTGTTTCCTCTACTTCAAGTACATTAATACCAGGAGTCCATGCATATATTTGTAAAACAACAATCTTCAACAAAAAATCTGTAAGTAGATATTTCATCATGTTGTTTTCTCGGGTTGTTTCTTGCAATGTGATGCGTGTATCCAGGTAGGTTTTCCTTCCAGCTTTACTGAGGTGGCTGTGGTCAAGAGTACTTGGTAAGGACCTTCAAACCTGGGTTCCAATGTCTTTCTGGTGTGTTTCTTCACATATACATAATCCCCTGGTAGCAGAGTATGTGTACCTGTTATTGAATTAGGGTCTGGAAGAGAAGAATACACACTTTTGTGGATCTTAGTTAGACGTTGTTGTAATTGTATCACATATGCAGTCAAACTATCACATTGCAATTGCATACTCTGTGGAAAGTATAAACCCAATCTAGGTGCATTCCCAAAAAGTATCTCATATGGGGATAATCCTGTCTTTCCCGTTGGAGTGTACCTTATAGAGAACAAAGCCAAAGGCAGGCATTCTGGCCAAGGCTTGTTTAACTCTTGCATGGCTTTTTGTATTTTAAACTTTATTGTCCCATTTACTCTCTCCACTGATCCTGAACTCTGTGGGTGGTAAGGGGTGTGAAAACTTTGTTGAACCCCTAACATGGTCATCACATTCTGCATGATTTCTCCTGTAAAGTGTGTCCCCCTATCTGATTCTATGGTTTCAGGAAGACCAAACCTAGGTATTAACTCAGTGATCAGTTTCTTAGCTGTGGCTTTAGCTGTAGCCGATTTTACTGGATAACTTTCGGGCCAACCTGAGAATAAATCGATACACACGAGGACAAACTCAAAGGGGCCGCTCTTGGGCATTTGTATGTAGTCAATTTGCAGTCTCTGGAAGGGGAATTGGGCCCGGACCTGGTGTTTTCGTGGGGTTTTTACTCTCTGTCCTGGGTTATTCAGGAGACAGATTTGGCAGGCTGCACAGTAGTTTCTTGCAGTGCTACTGAATCCAGGGGCGAGCCATCCTTGGTTCACAATCCTATACATGGAATTGGAACTGACATGTGTGGGTAGGTGAACTGCCGCTGCCATTGCTGGGTACAGAGAGGCAGGTAGGCATATTTTGCCCCCTTCCCTCCATACATTGTCAAGGTCTGGTGCTGCTCCCATTCTGACCCACTTATCTTTCTCGCTCTCCCCTGCTTGCTCCTGTAATTTACTCAGCTGCTGCCATGTTGGTTCTGGGATACTCACCTCTACCGCTGCTAAGGTCTCAGGGCTTCCTTCCCCTAGAGCTGCCTGTTTTGCAGTCAAATCTGCAAATGCATTTCCTTTTGCCTCAATTGTTTTTGCGCTTGTGTGTGCCGCTATCTTCATAATGGCTACTCGTTTAACCTTTTGAAGATTGTTCAGGACTCTCTTAATCCCTTCTCCATGTTTTACAGGTGTACCTGCTGCTGTCAGATAACCTCTAGCCCTCCATATGTGGCCATAATCGTGCGCTACACCATAAGCGTAGGCAGAGTCAGTGTAAATATTCCCTTCTCGTTCTTTTAAGTATTCTAGGGCTTGTTCTAAAGCTTTTAATTCTGCTTCCTGTGCTGACATGTGGGCTGGTAAGGCCTGTGCTTCAATTACCTGCGTATCAGTCACTACAGCATACCCTGTGTGATATTTACCCTTGTCATCAGCAAACCTACTACCATCTATATACAAGGTATGCTCAGCATTTAAAATCGGTGTATCTGTAACATGTGGGAATCCCATTGTCTCCTGTTCCATGAGCTGAAAACAATCGTGCTGATCTACTTCTTTAAACAAAAGAGTGTCAGTGTCCTCATTTCTTTTCTCACTAGTACTATTAGTACTATCATTCCCCCTTGCCAAATCTGGTGACTGAAGAGGCAAAAAGGTGGCCAAATTTAAGGTTGTACAGCGCTGAAAAGTAACATTTGGAGGTAAGAGTAAAGTACACTGTAATCTTAATTGCCTAGCCATTGAAATGTGTTTGGGCTGTACCTGAGACAAGATTGCATGTATGTCATGTGTGGTATGCACTATGACTGGATTGTCTAGAACAATCTCTGATGACTTATCTATGATAATTGACACTGCAGCTACCGCCCGTACACAAGACGGTGAACCTCTAGATACTGGATCTAATGCTGCTGAAAAGTAAGCGACTGGTCTTTGTTTTACATGTGCCTGTGTCAGAACACCTGTGGCGTGTCCAGTGATCTCAGCAATGTACAGATTAAATATCTTGGTGTAATCTGGTATACCAATAGCCGGGGCAGAAATCAACAACTTTTTCAAAGTGATAAACGACTCATAAGCTACTTCTGTAAGCACATACGGTACAATTTTCAAACAATCGTATAATGGCTGCATCAAAGCGCTAGCATGTGGTATCCACTGTCTACAATATGACACGATACCTAAAAACATACGCAATTGTTTGAAATTCCGTGGGGGTAACATTCCCTTTATCACTTGAACCCTCTCCTCAGTGAGATGTCTCGTACCCTGTGATATACAATGTCCCAAAAAGATAACTTTTTCCTGACACACTTGTAACTTTTTCTTATTAACCTTGCAACCTTTTTCTGCCAAAAATCGCAACAAATTAAGGGTGGTGGCCAAACAAGTTTCTTTGTCAGGGCAGCATAACAATAAATCATCCACATATTGTAACAATACACAGGAATCTGGTGGTACTCATTCTCCCAACACCGTTTGCAATGCTTGCGAATACAAGGTAGGTGAATGCGCCATACCCTGAGGTAGGCGTGTCCAGGTTAGTTGCCGATTTTTTATTGAAAATGCGAACCAAAGTTGGCATTCTTCAGCAAGCGGGACGGAAAAGAAAGCATTCGCTAAATCTATAACCGTAAAGTACATACTGGTTGATGGTATTTGTGACAGTAATGTATGTGGATTGGGTACTAAAGGTGTCATCGGGGCTAGTATTTTGTTGACCGCTCTAAGGTCTTGGACCATTCTATACTTAACCGGACTACCGGCTACTGATTTCTTTTTAACCGGGTACAAGGGAGTGTTTGCCGGTGATTTTACCTCTTTTAGAACTCCACTTTTTAAGAAGGATTGGACCTGCATTTCTATGGCCGTCTCTTGGGGTGCACTAAGTGGATACTGCTTTTGTTGGGGAAGCACTGCTCCTGGAATCAGCTGTAGGGTAACCGGAGGTATGGGCAAAAGTCCAACATCAGCTGGATGTTTTTCCCATAGTTCTCCTGGAAGGGACGACAAAATCTGATCTAAGTCTGAAGGAGGTGTGCCGGACAATTCCGATTCCTCCTCTAGGTATTGTATCAGGTTACACATCTCCATGTGTTCTTGATTATCCCCTATAGCTAAGGTGACAGTGCCATCTGGGTGATAGGTAATGTTAGCTCCTATTTTCTGCAAAATGTCAGCTCCTAACAAATTAGTGGGGGCTCCTCTGGATACCAGAAAGCGTGAAAGGAACATGTGGTTTCCTACTTTAACTTTCAGAGGTTTTGTAAGCGGGGCGTCGGCTAAAATGCCATCATATCCAGTTATTAGTAAAGTGTCAGGTGATTTTTGGCCAGGGAGTAGTTCAGAGTCAGAAAGTAACGAGCGTGAAGCTCCTGTATCGACTAAACAAGAGATTTTCTTATTACCAACCGTTATATTTGTCTTAAGCATTGTTGTTTTGGATTTTTCTAAAACCGGGGTGAGTCATGCTCGTGGACCATCTCCCTGCTGCCTGATATGACTATTTTTGTTGTCCCTGGGCTGGTTCCTTCTCTGATTAACTGGAGAATCAACACCTTCCTCTCCTTCATCCCTTATTCTTTTCTTACAGTTGCGTCTGATGTGACCAATCTTGTTACAGTAGTGACAGGTAAGGGGTTTGCGAAAGGAACCTCTACCTTGCTCTTGGGGACCCCCGAGTGCGTTGATAGCATGAGATTTCCTCCCTTTGGTTTCTGCTAAGTCCGCCTCTATGCCTTGCGCTTTTTGTAACAACGTCCCTCTATCTCTAGTTGCCCTCCACTCTGGTGTGCAGGCTTTCAGTCTCTCACTTATCTGTGGAATTAATCCCTCCATAAATTGTCTATTGAAGGCTCGGATTGTGACTGGCAGGGCCAAGTCCAATCCCTCATCTGCCATCATACTTTCCATAGATAAGTAAAATTCCGATACAGTCTGTCCTGGCATTTGCTTCATGGGTGATATGGACCCCCTCTCCTGTTGTTTTGCCTGACAAAAAGCTTCTAATCTAGCAATAAAAGGGGCCCTTGAGTCTATATGTCTGACATGTCCTGTCTCTAAATTGCCATCCCCATCAACTTGTCCTGCAGGTTTGTGTGGACCTATTTCTGTCATAAACTGGTTAAACAGGGTCAGAGTCATTTTGTGTCTGCATAGATCCTCCCCATCCTGCCAGGTCGCTTCATGTGTATTCATTAACTGTGTCACAAATCTACAAAAAACAGCTGGCTTTACTATAATGCATGTATCAGTGCGTACGGGGGCTACAGTTTCTGAATGAAATTCTTATACTCCACAAACTTGAAAAAAACCATTCTCTACCCTTAAGTACAGGATATATCTTGTGTGGTTTACGTTCTATGTCAGTGTATGGGGGTGAGATGGTTGAGCTGGGAGCCTCGACATTTTTTGTTCTTTCATATCCCAACCATCACAATCTGGATTATACTTCCACCCCTCTTCTTTCGCTCTATTTGAGACCTTAATTAAGCATTGAACCTGACGCATCCATTGCTTCTCTAACACCTCTCCTTGTCTGTCCCTTTTTATTTCACTCCATACATCCGGGTCTAAGCCCGCTGCTCCTTTCACCTTAAATTTACGAAGGACATCCTTTAAGTCCTGTGCTTCGGTTTTCCCATAAATGTTCTTAATTATCTGTGGCACCGTATAGTGCGCCACAATTCCCTGACGGGGTTTTGTGTTCCTCTGGCCCATTCTAACAGTCCTGCCTAGGTAGCGTGTGGGACACTTAGTGTACAATATAATGCGGCTACAACATATACAAGAATGAATAATTACTTTATATGCTAGCCCAATAGCAAACCAGCTAAGTTACACTAGTTCCTCGTTGCCTTCCTCCTAGGGTGCTAGAATTCTAGAAACCTCTCCGGAATGAGATTTCTGAAACCGAATTACTTTATATGCTAGCCCAATAATAAATAATTACTTTATATGCTAGCCCAATAACAAACCAGAATGCGGCTACAACATATACAAAAATGCGGCTACAACATATACAAGCATTCCTTTAAGTGGCCAGGTATCGGACTAGATCTCGGGACTTTGTTGAGACCTTATTCCCTCCCCGTATCTGGGAATCCCTCTCATACACTCTTATCCCTGCTTTATGGAGCAGACAGGGCTTATACTCTCAACCCGTCTATGGTTTATGAGTTAGATGTGAGGTTAAGCATAAGCGTCAGACCCCCAAGCTCACAAGCCCTCAGGTTCCCAATCGTGTGAGGTAAGGCGCATTCCGTTGCTTAGTTCGGCAATCCCCTTCTAACTCATACCATCCTTGACAAGGCTCATTCACTTTCTCAACAAGACAGACAAGACAAACACAGATAACAAAACAAACAAATAATTCCAGCAATATAAACTAAAATATGCAGTAATTCTAGACTCACCACTACAGAGGCTGGTGTTTTAAAACCAGGAGAACCGTAACTGACAGAACGGATAGGCACAAATCAGGGGAGCACAGAATATAAGAAAAATAAAGCTTTTTCTTACCTGCGCAGGTTTTTTTTTTGATCTGTGGTTCCCGGAATGCCTGTCTTTTTGTTCCGTCAGCCGCGTTCGTCCACCTCTTGTAGTATCATCGGTGAGTCCCTGTTTCGGGCGCCAAAATGTTAGGGGCAACTCTTAAACAAGTTGCTTATAGTTTATATTGCTTTGTCTAATTATTGCTTCATATAGGAATTAAGACACAGAGTCAGGTATGTCTGTATCAAAGTTCTGAGCATCCCAAAAAGGACTGCTCCCTTTACTTCTTTTATAGGCAGTTCCAAAAGCAGTAATCTTATCGGCATTACCAAATGAGGTTAAGGTACAAAGAGTTTCTCATCAGCGAACATGTAATGATTATTCAGCAGTTCCAAATTCCATCTAGATACAGATTGATAGAACAATTGATACGTACACAGGTAAGAAAGGAGCACAAATAATTTAAATAGAACAATTGATACGTACACAGCTAAGAAAGGAGCACAAACAATTTAAATAGAACAATTGATACGTACACAGGTAAGAAAAAACAGAAACAATTAAAGTGGAACTCTAAGTCATTATTTCAACCCTATCACAGACAACAGTATAAAATGCAAAACACAGAAGTTGATATATTCTTGCATATTCAGTTTTCTTCCTTTGGCTGGCCATTCAGAGGTACAGGAAGCTGTGCAGGCACACAGCATGCCTGTATTGGGTAGTTTTGTTCAGCCATCCGACCCCCTGACCCCTCTCAGACTTCCTCTGGCACACACCTCCTGTAAAAAATTAAAGAAAGGTAATTTCCGAAATAGCAGTTATGGTGCCTGCATAGTTATACCTGTATTAGAAAGTATCTATAACAGTATGTTCAATACATTAATTATTGTGCCATTTAATCTGGCTTTGATCCCTATGAATCCCAATGTGGGTGTTTTCTAGGAATGGGCCATGGTTTGTTTGGCAGCAATAAAAATAAATCGAATCATCCTTGCTGTATTACATTGGATGTCTGGAATTCATTTTCCAGCAAGGCCTTATCAGGATCTTTGAGTAGCTTGCAATTTAAAGAGTTCCACCCACTTTTACAACTCTTCAGCATCCCTCACTAAACTGTGCACTGTAAACAAATTGGATATTTTTAAATTTTTTTTCTCAGCACCTACTGTATATCTGCTGTATTCATTTTTCACTTCCTCCTCCCTGGCCGTGGCCCATCGCATAATTTCCTGTTTGCAATGCCTTCTGGGAAGGGGTGGCAACTTCCTCTGACACTGCCGTTGCTATGGAAACCTGACCTGAACCCTATTACACTGCTTGTGCTGCACTGAGCATGTGCGAGATCTGCAAGGATGAGATCCAGGAAGAAGTACAGTCTGGCTTCAGATGCCCACACTTAAGATGGCCACGGCCTGCTGTAAGTTTATAAAATAACAAACTACTGCTATAAACTAACAAAACAGACCTTAGTTTACAGACTAACTTTACTAGAATACATTAAGCTTGTGTATTATAGGGGTATTTTTAATTAAAAACTATCATTTCAGCCGGAACACCACTTTAAGACTGTGTTTATTAGATACCCTATATACCCTAATCCAGAGTGTTTGTGCTTTAGGACATGACCACCATATGTGCAGCATAGCTCCATCTTGTCCACAGCCCCGAAAACAGAGAGATGAGTAATCAGGAACATATATTGATATGTGACTGCTGGTTAAGTTCCAACAAAAAAAACTTTATGTAGATTTTGTAATGCTGGTGTTGAGAGGACCCTTAGCAGTGGCAGAGCAGATACCTTGCCAGTCCTCCACTGAGCTGGATGTATCTATGTGCACCTCACGGCATATCATATACTGTATTTTAAGGTTAATATTGGAGCAGGGTATAGAAGCTTGTATAAGAGAGATAGGATTGGGACAGTGTGTCAGCAAACAAGATAACTGCTCTGGACGAACTTCTGTGCACAGGCTAAAACGTATTCCGTTTCGTGCTCGCAAGAATTGGGCATTGGCTAATACATATGCGAACTAGTGTGCGCACACGAGCCGTCACGCATTCTCGCCGCTTGCACGCACCTGTGACAGATGCTGAAACCAAACAGACTATTTAAACTCAACCAGTGCTCAAGATCAGTGCTGCTTTTTCTTCAGCCTTCTGCGAACCTGTATCCTGCTTCCAGTTGCTGACCCAGCTTGTCTTGACCATTCTCTGAACTCCACTTGCATCAACTTCGGCTTGTCCCCTGACCTCTGCCTCCATTTGCTCCTTTGGCTCCTGTTCCACTTATTGGTTCCAGAACTGGCTTGTCTCCTGACCACGTTCCTGTCTGTGCTCTGTATCGATCCATCATGTCTGTGTATGACCCCGCCTGCCTGACCTTGCTACTCTGCCTGCTTTTGCCAGCACCAGCTGCCTGCCTGTTTGCCTGCTTGCTGAAGCCATCTGACAACTTCTCCTGCCCCCTGAGGACACCTGCCCAACTGCTTGCAAAACGTACACGTACCACTCCGCATGAAAAAAATGGGGAATAGGGATCACCAAGAAACCTTATAAAAGGAACACCATGGACTTAAAAAATCACCTTTACTGAATATGGTAAAATGAATTAACGCAAAAAACTACCACTGATGCAAACATTAAAAATGACAACGTTGTCAAACAACTCAGAGACCTGCCAGCAGCACACCTCATACACCCACCACATACAGTCCACACTGCATTAAGTCTATGGGGATACAGGGGCTCTTCCACAGTCAGTGGGATAAGAAAGGATGACATTCTTCAAATGGTAAAGCCACTCAATCCACAGAGACCACACCCTGGAAATCTTCCTATCAAAGGGTGTAGCAATCCACATAGAGTTAAACCGCAATGAGGGTAATGCAGGCTGGATGGGGAGATAAGAGCGGGATGGAAATGGGAGTAGCTGGCTCTATCTTAGATAGGGTTTATGGATGAACAGCAGAACCAGTCACACAAGTTGGTGTAGGTCAACCCCACAACAGGAGAATCACAGCCAGATGTCGCTGGATATATATATATATATATATATATATATATATATATATATATATATATCTTACTCTCTCTCTCTCTCTCTCTCTCTCTCTCTCTCTCTCTATATATATATATATACACACATATACAGTGGTGAGGATTCAACACACAAGTCCCATATAGCATTCACTGGGCAGCATATAGCCGCTGTACATCAGTATGCTCACCACCTCATGTTTACAGAAGGAGGGGTTGTTGCAAATCCTTATGCTGTGTGCAGTCCATGCTTGCCATAGTCCAATGGCCCAGAGAGATTGAAGTCCTGCAAAGCCAGCCTGCTCCCCAATAGTTGGGTGGGGTGGGAGGGTGGGTTCAGGCAAGGTCACTTGAGTTGCATGGTGACATCATGCTGACCGGTTTCGTCCGGCTATCAGTGAACTTCTTCAGAGCAAGGAGGGTCCAGTGGGTCGGGTCTTTAATATCACGTTGAACTAACATATTAATTTACAACCACCCAGTGTCCTCAGTGTACACTTCCCTCGCTGACGCTAACCACCATTCACATTACATAAAAAGTGCATATAAAGAGCGATCCACACAATCTCAATAGGTTGTAAAGGCACATGAATACAAAAATTGGACAAAAGACTTTTACCAGTCTGATTAGACTATCTAGACAGCCTTAGGCAAAAAGTCTGATTAGACTATCTAGACAGCCTTAGGCAAAAAGTCTGATTAGACTAGCTAGACAGCCTTAGGCAAAAAATGCATAAGGAAAAGCAAACAAAAAAATCTAACACAAATGACAAAAACAAAAACAAAAATTCAACACAAAATAGCAAAAGTAGCAGCAGGGATGGACCCGTTATAGATCTAATCTCGTGCCACACTGCTCTGCACTGTTTACACTATCAGCCAGAGGTGTAAGAGAGGCCTTCCTCATCATATCAGGCTCTGCTACCAGGTACAGGATACAGTGAGGGACTGCTCGACATCTGCTTTCACAGCCAACGGGTTTTATTGTATCCTCAAAGTTTCGTAGTTGTACAGTACCTTGAAAAAGTATTCATACCCCATGAAATTTTCCACATTTTGTCATGTTACAACCAAAAACATAAATGTATTTTATTGGAATTTTATGTGATAGACCAACACAAAGTGGCACATAATTGTGAAGTGGAAGGAAAATGATAAATGGTTTTCCACATTTTTTACAAATAAATATCTGAAAAGCGTGGAGTGCATTTGTATTCAGCCCCCTTTACTGTGTTACCCCTAACTAAAATCTAGTGGAACCAAATTGCCTTCAGAAGTCACCTAATTAGTAAATAGAGTCCACCTGTGTGTAATTTAATCTCACTATCAATGCAGCTGTTCTGTGAAGCCCTCAGAGGTTTGTTAGAGAACATTAGTGAACAAACAGCATCATGAAGGCTAAGGAACACACCAGACAGGCCAGGAATAAAGTTGTGGAGAAGTTTAAAGCGGGGTTAGGTTATAAAATAATATCCAAAGCTTTGAACATCTCACGGAGCACTGTTCAATCCATCATCCGAAAATGGAAAGAGTATGGCACAACTGCAAACCTACCAAGACATGACCACCCACCTAAACTGACAGGCCGGGCAAGGAGAGCATTCATTCCCATGGTAAATCTGGAGGAGCTGCAGAGATTCACAGCTCAGGTGGGAGAATCTGTTCACAGGACAACTATTAGTCGTGCACTCCACAAATCTGGCCTTTATGGAAGAGTGACAAGAAGAAAGCCATTGTTGAAAGAAAGCCATAAGAAGTCCCATTTGCAGTTTGTGAGAAGCCATGTGGAGGACACAGCAAACATGTGGAAGAAGGTGCTCTGGTCAGATAAGACCAAAATTGAACTTTTTGGCCTAAAAGCAAAACGTTATGTGTGGGAAGAAAACTAACACTGCACATCACCCTGAACACACCATCCCCACCGTGAAACATGGTGGTGGCAGCATCTTGTTGTGGGGATGCCTTTCTTCAGCAGGGACAGGGAAGCTGGTCAGATTTGATGGGAAGATGGATGGAGCCAATCCAGGGCAATCTTAGAAGAAAGAGTCTGCAAAAGACTTGAGACTGGGGCGGAGGTTCACCTTCCAGCAGGACAACAACCCTAAACATACAGCCAGATCTACAATAGAATGGATTAGATCAAAGCATATTAATGTGTTAGAATGGCCCTGTCAAAGTCAAGACCTAAATCCAATTAAGAATCTGTGGCAAGACTTGAAAATTACTGTTCGCAGACGCTCTCTATCCAATCTGACAAAGCTTGAGCTATTTTGCAGGGAGGAATGAGCAAAAATGTCACTTTCTAGATGTGCAAAGCTGCTAGAGACAAACCCAAAAAGACTTGCAGCTGTAATTGCAGCGAAAGGTGGTTCTACACAGTATTGACTCCGGGGGGGCTGAATACAAATGTAAAAAAAAAAATTGAAAACCATTTATAATTTTCCTTCCACTTCACAATTATGTGCCACTTTGTGTTGCTTTATCACATAAAATCCTAATAAAATACATTTACGTTTTTGGTTGTAACATAACAAAATGTGGAAAATTTCAAGGGGTGTGAATACTTTTTCAAAGCACTGTATGTATCTGAAAGCCACCAAAGATTTCCCTATGTGTGTATGCATGTAAATACATACATAAACCACTATGCCACCATGCTTTTTTAAATATATGTATATGTGTGCTCTTTATGTTCCAGCACTCAGCACTAAAAGCAGCTGCAACTGTCATGTGATGTGATCTCCACCAAACAGTTGAAGTATAGTTCCAGGCAACATTGAGAGAGGCAGCAGCGTAGTAGTATGTGCTCAGGTAAGAAACACTGAATGCCAATGTTAGAGGAAGAATTACATTTTACAGCCTGAACGTGCCCCTGACCTCCTGGGATGGGTACTATAACAATGTGAGCTGTCCACAAATCACCAGTTGCTAGGGTGGTGACATTATTACTACAGCCTGAGCATACTAGTGGCCACCAAAGCTGGGGGGTTTATTACTACAGTGTTACCTTCCAAAGAATACCAATGCTGGAGGATAGGGGGGTTATCTGTACAGTCTGAGCCTTCCAAAGACCAACAATACTGGGGGAAGGGGAGAGATGCCTGTCAGGTAAGCTGTATGGGACCCCAATAAAGTGGTTCTAAAGGCAGAAGGATTTTGCATTCTATGCAGTAAGGTAAAAAAGTATCCGCATGCAGCTTCCCTTGCAGCCTCCTAAACACATACCTAAGCCCGATCTTGCTCCTCATTGGCCCAGATACAGCTTTAGGAGCCATTGGCTGTCAATCAGAAACAATGTGAAGAGAGGAGGCGGGGGTGAGTTTTATGGACACACAGAGCGGGGCTCGGGAGCAACCACGCACCAGTGCCCCCATAACAAGCAGCTTGCTATGGGTGCACTCAGTGGAGGGGGGGGGGGGAACCTGAGAAGAGGAGGATCCGGGCTACTCTGTACAAAACCACTGCTGAGAGCAGGTAAGTATAACATGTTTGATATTTAAAAAAAAAAAAAATATATATAACACACAAGCCTTTAGTATTACTTTGTAATGGCGCCCCTGGTATGGGTGCTGTGGCAGGTTAGGAGTAGACAGAGCTTTGCCAGTCAGATTGGCCCAGGACTTGTCTGTAGCGGTATAGACTGCCAGCTGCCAGCACTTTACATAAGTTCATTTTTTTTATACACAGTTATTATATAAAATATCAGGTAAATATTTAGTACATGTAATTTTTAAATGTAAATATGTAAAATATGATGTAAAATAAAAGTTATGTAAAAATAATATAAAACGATGGTGCTGCTAAACCTTACATGAAGTAGGGAGCCCTGTACGCTGCTAATGAATCAGTATGGCTATAATCACAATGAATGTTGTGTATGACAGATGCATTGAAAACATTTTTATTAATCCTTAAACTACCAATGACTATAAAATTGATCATGACAAGGGCCTTGTCATCATCGGCTCATTACAGGTGACATCTGCACTCTCTGGTAAGAGATTCTATTTGATTTTTGCTCTTTGATTATGTGATAATAATGTAGCACCCTCCCATCCCTAGGAAGTGTTGGAGGATCACCAGGTGGCCAGCATTTCAAAACTCCAGGTGGAATCCTTGTGTCTTTCAAAGCTGGGTGCGCACTGCGCGTCGCGCTCTCCTCGTGGCCAAGCAATCTCCTGGAACCTGCGACGTGTCCCAGAGAGGGAGGAGCCGCCTAGGGGGGAGGAGGAGTCACTTAGGGGGAGAGGGAGCCGCCTAGGGGGAGAGGGAGGAGCCGCCTAGAGGGAGAGGGAGGAGCCGCCTAGAGGGAGAGACAGCGGAAGCAGGAAGTGGGACAGGAAGTACCTGTAAAAACCAGGTACCCACTCCCCCCCCCCCAAAAGAAAAATTACATGCCAATTGTGGCATGTAAGGGGGCGAGGAGTGCTTAAACCGGAAGTTCCGCTTTGATTTTAAATTTAAAATGACACTAATGCCGCGTACACATGAGCGGACTTTACGGCAGACTTGGTCCGGAGGACCGGAGTACGTCGGATAATTCGATCGTGTGTGGGCTCCAGCGGACTTTTTTTCCCAAAAAGTTAGACAGACCTAGAAATGAAACACGTTTCAAATATTTCTGACGGACTCAAGTCCGGTCGAAAAGTCCGCTCGTCTGTATGCTAGTCCGACGGACAAAAAAACGACGCTAGGGCAACTATTGGCTACTGGCTATCAACTTCCTTATTTTAGTCTGGTCGTACGTCATCACGTACAAATCCGTCGGACTTTGGTTGCAAGTCCGTTCATTCGGAAAGTCTGTCGAAAAGTCCGCCAGACCTAGTCCGTCGTGTGTACGCTGCATAAAGCTTTGTTTTTTTTTTTTGAAACAACAAACATGTCATAATTACCTCCACTGTGCAGCTCTTTTTGCACAGAGTGGCACCAAACATACTCTTCTGGGGTCCCTTGGTGGCTCTCGTTGCTCCTCCCCGCATCAGGTAACCCCCTGTGAGAAGCGCTCTCCAGGCGGGTTACCTTGCAGTCGCACTCCTGAGTCGTTCATCTGGCATCCATAGAAGCCGAATGTATGACTCGGTCCCGCCCCCTGGCTCACTGGATTTGATTGACAGCAGCGAGAGCCAATGGCTGCGCTGCTATCAATCCATCCAATCAGGACCCCAGACACTGGCTTTTGCTGGTGTGCTCGTCCCCGGGACGGGATAGAGGGGGTACAGGTAAGTAAAATGGGGGCTGCAGCATTACAGGAGGTTTTTCACCTTGATGGTTTACAACCCCTTTAATGTGAAGGATGTGCCTGCTTTTGAGTGCATATCAGATTGAAGCGAGGCTCCAAAGTCGAGAAACAAGCGCGTATTTCATCGTCAATTATAAGACGTCTCTCTCTCTCTCTCTTCTTCGATTTGATTTCAGTCAAAAAAATCCCAACTCACAAAACCACAAAGACACAAATGGCAGAATTACAACTACTAATAAGTTGGAAGGGAACGGTCTCTATTATTATAATATAATTAGAGCGATCGGGTTCTCCCGAGATCTCGCACAAGTCTTGCGTTCCGAAAAGGAACCAACGGATGACAGACCGACAGAGATTGCATTTTTCTATATGTTCCTTTTTAAACTTTTGCGATATTGATTTACCGTTTCATTTTTTGATATGTTCAAGGTTTGAAAACGCTAGGAATTTGAAATGTTTTTGAAAACTCCCGGGGCACCCCTGTAAATCCCAGTCTGACAATCACTGATCTAGGGGATTCTAGTGGTAGTGGGCACCTGTCAAAACTAAGTACCTGCGCCCTAAAAAAAAAAAAAAACTCCAAAAGAAGTGGGGGGAGCAGAAGTTCTCTTTAGGTGAATTGCACTTTAAGGGTCTCCCTTTGCAGTGGGTAAACAGCAATGTGTATGAGATAAAGGGGGGGGGGTCCCCTGATCCTGATGTGACCCCCTCCTCCAGACCTGTTGCATGCTGTGCTGTCAGCAGTGACATGATGAGCGGCGGTGGCAGGAGGAGCCGGGAGGAGGAGGAGGAGGAGGAGGGTAGGTGGGTGGTTATTGTTTTTTTACATTTCTTGTTTCCTGGTCTGTAGAGGAGGAGAGATCGGAGAAATCACAGGCTGATATATCTCCCCCCACCCGATCCTGAGCACGGCCACCACTGATCGGACTATCCTCCCGGCCGGAAATCATCATCGTACACAAATCTCTTCCTGCACACTCCGGACCTGCAATCCTCCTCCTCCTCCTGGGCCCGGACTGGCCATCCGAGTTCTGGGCTGGCTGTGGATCTCGGGGCCGGCAGTATGAGCGTCTCCCTGGGGCACACCGGCCTGCCTGGGGTACAGGTAAGAGGGGATCCGGGTACAGGGGTGCGGGGGGCTCTCCATCCATGGGCTCACCCCGCACACAACTTTGTCCACACTCAGATCGGTGGTCGGCCTGTGTGTGTGTGTGCTTATTGGTGGGGGAGCACTCCATCCTGATCATCCCACCCTGATTTACTAAAGGAGTACAGTGGTTCACTTTCAAAGTCAATTTTCTATTATTCTAGTGAATGACAGGAGAATAGCCAGTCCTGAGCACATATATGGGGCAGATGGGCCTTAAAACCCAGTCGCTGCACATATGTATCCACCACACTCTGTGTACTCCTACTTACTGAGGAGCTCAGGTGAGTACAGATCCCAGTCTGAGCCTGGCAGGAAGCTGTCATCTGTACAGGCCAATCAGAAGTGGCAGAGGCATTTGCCACCATGGGGCATGTATATGTTTGGGACGGGGAACACCTGATTGGCCCATACAAGTGACAGCTTCCTGCCAGGCTCACTCAGGTGGGTTCGTACCAGGATCTACTAGGGGTCTCAAACTGGTGGCCCTCCAGCTGTTGCGAAACTACAAGTCCCATCATGCCTCTGCCTGTGGGAGTCATACTTGTAACTGTCAGCCTTGCAATGCCTCATGGGACTTGTAGTTTTGCAACAGCTGGAGGGCCACCAGTTTGAGACCCCTATATGTGACAGCGATCATGTGACCAGGAAGCTACCGCCACTTCCGGGTGTTACCACCCACTTAAAATGGAACTTTATGTAAGAAAACAAATTTGGCCCACATGTAGGATTTTAAAGCAGAAGTAAAGTCCACTGTAAGACCCCTTTCGTACTGAGGCAGTTTTCAGGCATTTTAGCACTAAAAATAGCACCTGTAAAGCGCCTTATAACTGCTTCCCATGCCACCCCGGTTTGACAGCCTGAGTGCTTTCACGCTGGGGCGGTGCGTTTGCGTGACGGGAAAAAAAGTCCTGCAAGCAGCATCTTTGGGGCGGTCTGGGAACTCTATTTAGAGCGCTCCTACATTGCTCCTGCCCATTGGAAGGTGCACAACAGGAGTGCTTTTAACCCCTTCAGCCACTAGCGGGGGTTAAAAGCGCTCCACTATCAGCCGAAAAACGCAGCTTAAACAGACCAGACCCACAGTGTGAAAGCAACCTAAAATTTGTTTTTTTAGGACCCCCCCAGGTTGGTTATGCTATAATGTTCTAGTATGCACAGCATATTAGTACATTATGGCAGACTTACCTGTCATATGGTGTCCTCCAGCATTGCGGTGGGACCGATCTGGCAGGCCCCCATCGCTTCCATCTTCGCCCGGTCCTCCTTCTGGGTTCCATGCCTTCAGCCATTTGATAGGCCAGGCTACGATGGCATCACTCCCGCACATGCGCATGGGAGTCACATCACTGCGGCACGGATCACATCTGTAAATGTTCATTGAGCTGCGCATGCACAACTCAGTGTACATGACAGCTGACAGGCAGAAGAGACCAATAGGGTCTCTCCTGTCATAAATACCCTGCCTGTCAGTCATTTATTTACAAATAATTTTACTTCCACTTTAATGCAGAAGAAACAAATTATGGGGTTGATTATCTAAAACTGATGTAGGTCTGCATAGAAACCAATCAGTTTCCAGATTTTACTGCCAAAGCTTAATTGAATAAGCTGAAGTTAGAAGCTGATTGGCTACCATGCACAGCTGCACCAGATTTTGCACTCTCCAGTTTTAGTAAAGCAACCCCAATGTCTCGTGTATTAAAATGCAATTATCTTCCTGTATGACCTGTACACTAAACTGCGCACACACAGCCCAGTGAACAAATTTTGGCAACACTGAGATGATTGAGCTCCTGCGCATGCGTGGGAGTGACGTCATCTTGGCTGGGCCAATTAAAATAGCCGAAGATCTGTTCCTGGAAGCGAATGACAGTGCCCAGTGGGAAGCTCCAGGAGACCACAGCAGTGGATAGAAGGTGAGTATAGTTCCACTTTAAGGCCAGCAATTTAGTTGTTTCCCAAAACCATTCCAATCAGGGCATGCCATGAATGATAACTGTGACAGTTGCCTGTGCTTTCAGCTGGTGTCATGAATGATCACATGTGCAGAACCCATGGTAACTGCAGATCAATCCGGGATTAAGACGGCGGCTTCCTTCCTGCCTGCATCCAGTGCCCATCATTTGCAGGTAATCGCTGTTTGAGCGACTACATAAAAGTGGTCACAAATAGCTGCTGTTGCTTTTAATGGAGCTTCCTGCCCACTTCTATTCAGAAGTCTGAATGGGGCCTAAACCTCTTTTAATGTTCACGTCTTTTAACTCTATGCAGGGCATTGCATTGTGATGCAGTTCAGTGTTCAGGACAACTGTGCAAAAGTGCAACAGGTCCTATTTTTTTTTTTTTCAATGCACACCAACGCACTATTGACCTGAAGCAGTAAGACCTAAAGCAAGTTGCCCTGTGTATGTGTTCAGCAATGCTGCCCTGTGAGGCTGGTGTGTAGAAGTCATGAGATAGGTGAAATTCACTTTAAGGCTGCATTCATACCTGAGCAGAGAGATTTTCAGGCATGTTTATTAAGGCTAGTTTCACACTCGTGGGGGCGCATTTGTGCGCACACGTCGTGGGTACAACAGCCCATTCATCTGAATGGGCTGTTGCACTGTTGAGCAACATGGGTAAAGAAGTCCTGGAATGTTTTCTTGAAAACCGCGCCACACATTAAAGTGGTAGCAAAGCCTACCTTGTTTACTTGTACCTACAGCTAAGCCTAAAGTAAGACTTATCTGTATGTACAGTAAACCTCTCTTAAGCTTGCACTGTTTAGGAGATATTTACATGTGCACTGCTTTCTCAATGGACGGTCTGCTATCCATTGAGAGAGCTGCGCCGTGACTCCCGCGAGCATGCGTAGGAGCAACATCATCGTGGCTCGGCCAGTTAAACTGCCGAAGTCCGCAAACACGGAAAGAAGACGGTGAAGATGGAAGCCCTGTCGGTGGTGACAGCGTGCTGCTGGAGAGCTTCGTTCTAAGGTAAGTCTTTACCTTTACTAGCACATGCTGCTATTATTTTTGCAGGGGCAGTTTATTTTATGTATTTATTTATTTTTGCAGTTTACTACCATTTTCAGAATTCTTGCCACCTTTGCACGTCTACTGAAGAGCAGATCGTTGTTGCCTGCAGGTCAGGAATGCGCACTATTTTGCAAGCATTCCCAACCCGCACAACCTAGGCTAAGTGTATTTGCACACTCTTTTGTACATATACAAGCGTTTTAGGAGTTTAGTTCAAGTTTTTTACATGTGTATTCGAGCATCAGGTGTTTAGGTTTTAGGCTTTAGCCAATGGAAAGCACTAGGGGGAGGGGATCAGTGTTAAGGCTAAAAATCACATAAAAATCCTCCATTCGCGTGTCTCCAGGTGTTCCCATCCAAGTTTATTAGATCAAAAACATCCAATTCAGTCTCCATAGTAGCTTTCAGAGCGTCAGGTGTTGAGCTACAGGTGCCAGAAAACGCATATATGTGAATGGCCACCATTAAAATACACAGGATTATGGATGCTGATTGTTTTGGAGCTTTGAGCTACAAAAGCTGAGGTGTGAATGGGGCCTAAAAGTGAACATCTACTCCTATAGTACCTCAGAGAAGGTATAGCAGTGAGTGTACATACACAAACTGACACATCAGGGTGTACTGTGTAAATAAAAGCAGTGTACATGATAAATTCAAGATGGAACCCACATGACACAGGATGACTACACCGCCATCCTCATGTGATACACTGTTTATTCTTGTACGCAAGTGAGGATGCATTCCTAAAGGAGCTAAGAATGCGAATGCCATAAATTATATGAATATTCACTTCAATTATCCAGTCAAGTGAAAAGCAAATTCCTGACTACTTATTTCATCTGCACACGATTGGATAACTAAAGTGTGTATTCACGCATGTGAAAAAGAAATTGAAGAAACCGATCAGGAAATGGTCAGCTTAGAGTGCCTGCATCCAATCAGTGATGGGTCTTTTGACAGCCCACAACAAAGCGCCGCTCGTTTTTCGGCTAACTGCGCTTTTCGGCTGCTAGTGGGGCTCTTTTAGCCCAGGTTTAACACTACTGCAATCACAGACATCGCATGTGAGTCGCACCCACACCTACAGTGCAAATCACATGCGATGTCTGTGAGACAGTTGTATGGCTGAACTCGCATTAGATTCGCAGGAAAAAAAGTACAGGGATAATTTTTCCCCCGCACTGAGATCGGATCGCATGGGTGTTCTCACCTATGCGATCCGATTCCTGTGCGAGTTCACAGTTCGCACTGCGATCTGTGAACCGATCTGGGGGCGTCATTAACAGTGTAATGACACCCGCAGCGGATCGCAGAAGGCAGTGTGAACTGCCTGCAAGAGAAATGCGATGCGGGAAGTAGCGCTGTAATCGCGCTGGTTCCCGCATCGCATCAGTGTGAACCTAGGCTCATCCCCAAAGAAGGGGTTAAAAGCACCCGCTGCCCGTGTTGCGGCGCTTTGGAAGCGCTGCTTATTTATTTCAATGGGCAGGGTGTTTTGGGAGCTCTAAATACCGCGCTCCAAAACCGCCCCGAAGATGCTGCTTGCATGACTTTTCCTAACGTCCCACAAACACACACCGCCCCAGTGTGAAAAGACACAATGAAATGAATGGAAAGTGGTTTTCAGGCACTTTACAGGTGTGATTTCTAGACCCGGCTCACACTTTACATCACGATGTGAATTTTGCTTATCATGTGTGGTTTCCATGCAAATTTGCGAGGGGAGTGGTCACATCTGTGATTCTCTTTTCTATTAAAACCAAGGCAAAAAAAAAAAAATCGCAGTGAACACTGGACTGCGAATTCAGTTTGGTCCCATAGAAGTCCATGGAGCTGAAATTCACACCTCACAGGACCCTTTTTTTGAACCGGAGCAAATTTGCACCGCATATATGGGAATGGCCTTCATTGGAAATAATGTATTTTTTACATGACATGCAAATCTATGCTTTTGGGATCGCATCTGATCTGCATAAGTGTGAACTGGGGCATGGATATACCAACAGGTATGTAGTACAAGGGTCTGCCTGATTGGATACAGATTGGAAAGTTTAGACAGGCCCTCTTACTACATAGTTTTGGTCAATGTAAAGTTGATTGTATGGTCGGATTGTAACGGGTGTGTGGTGAGCCACCTTCTCCAGGGTAAACACACAGCCTCGGCTTTCACTTTCCCGTGCCCCCCTACACTAAGCGCAGGAAGCGTTGCTTATTTAGCAGGCTGTAATGAGAGGAAACAATCCAGTACTAAACATCTGGACGTTAGCGTTGCGCAATGTGGACCATGTTCCCCACCAGTGTATTGCACTGTGCTGGCCGGTTAACCCGTTGTGTGTGTGTGTGTGTGTGTGAGGGGGAGGAGGAGCGCCTTCCTGTGTATCCGGCCACATGCTGAAGATATGAGTCTTCTTCTTACAAGAGGAAGTAACACTATGCTCTGCCTAGACCTGAAGTAACTGGTCTGACAGGGCAGGAGCTTCGGGTCATTTATTAGCCCAGACACACCTAGGAACAGACAGAGCCATCACCAAACTGCTGCTCATTTACTTAGCTGGCTCAGCATTCCGAGAAGTCTGATTGGCTGGCCACTTAAACCCCCCTCCTTCCCAGACCAATCTTAAGCTTTCAGCGCTGACTCACTTTGAATGACAATTGCGCGGTCATACAACACTGTACCCAAATTACAGTTTTTTTCATACAAATAGAGCTTTCTTTTGGGGGTATTTATCACAGCTGGGGTTTTTATTTTTTGCAACAAACAAAAGATGGAAAATTTTGAAAAAAATCATGTTTCATAGTTTGTTATAAAATTTTGCAAACAGGTAATTTTTCTCCTTCATTGATATGCGCTGATGAGGCGGCACTGATAGGCTGCACTGATGGGGACAGATAAAGCGGCACTGATGGGGACAGATAAGATGGCACTGATGGGCAGCACTGTTGATGAGGCACTGATTGGTGACACTGATAGGTGGCACTGTGGGCACTGGTAGGTAGCACTGTTGTGCACTGGCAGGTGGCACAGATGAGCTGGTGGCAGCTCTCCTTGATCGGGACCGATGTCCGCCTGACAGCCGCCGGTGATCGGCTTTTTTTTTTCTCAATTGCCGATTACCGGGTCTGTTTACATCTGATGACCAGCTGTCATTGGATGACAGCTGATCACGTGGTAAGGGGTCAGGATCAACCCTTTACTCCAATCTGTGATCAGCCGAGTCTCATAGACTCGCTGATCAGAGCGCGCGGCGCGCGCAGGCCGCTCGAGCACGGGAGAACGTCTGTTGACGCCCTGCCGGCAATGTAGGTCCGCGCTGTAGCCATCATTCGGCTATAGCGTGGATCTGTTAAGAGCGCCTGTCAGGGTAGAAATATGGGAGCTGCCGCTGCTGATTTGTTTCTTAACCAGGGCCACCATACACATTGCAATCTGACTGTACCATCAACTTTAGATGTGCCAAAAGTATGTAATATGAGCACCAACCTGATCTAACCAATTATTCTGTATCAAAACAGACACACTACAATCCATTTACCTTGGTTTTCTATGTAACACGTTCACGTCTATGCTTTTTTTTTCAGCCGCTGCGTTTTTGTTAATGGGTCAGGGATTTTTTTAAATACAGGGCAGTGTATTTTTGGTTCAATAGACTTTAATGGAGAAGCTGCAGAAAAGCATGTAGTGTGGTGTTGTTTTTTTTTTTTTTTTTTTTTTTTTTAATCCTGGAGCAAAAAAAAAGCATAAAAAATGCAAAACGCGTCAAACTCATGTGCAATAATGCAAAATGCACTGCAGAAACGGATCAAAAGCAAACTGCATAGGTGTGAACCAGGCCTTAACCACTTAAGGACCGGAAGATTTTTTTCCCCCTTAACGACGGGCCATTTTTTGTGATACGGCACTACGTCGCTTTAACTGACAATTGTGCGGTCGTGCGACGCTGTATCCAAACAAAATGTATGTCTTCTTTTTTTTTTTTTTCCCGCAGATAGAGCTTTCTTTTGGTGGTATTTGATCACCTCTGCGGTTTTTATTTTTTGCGCTATAAACAAACAAGCTGACAATATTTTTTACTTTTTTCTATAATTCCCCCCCCCTAAAAAAAAAAAAAAAAAAAATCTTCATCAGTATAGGCCAATATGTATTCTTCTACATATCTTTGGTAAAAAAAATCGCAATAAGTGTATATTGATTGGTTTGTGCAAAAGTTTTATAGCATCTACAAAATAGGGGATTTATGAACTTTTTATTTTTATATTTTTTTTCTACTAGTAATGGCGGTGAGCAGGGATTTTTAGCGGGACTGCGACATTGCGGTGGACAAATCAGACACTTTTTTGACACTTTTTTTTTTTTTTTTTGGGACCAGTGACCTTTATACAGTGATCAGTGCTTCAAAAATGCACTGATTACTGTATAAATGTCACTGGCAGGGAAGGGGTTAACACCAGTGGTGATCAAGGGGTTAAATGTGTTCCCTAGGGAGGTGTTTCTAACTGTGGGGGGAGTGTACTGACTGGAGGAGGAGAGAGAGATCTCTGTTCCTGATCACTAGGAACAGCAGATCTCTCTCTACTCCCCTGTCAGAATGGGGATCTATTTGTTTACATTGACAGATCCCCATTCTGGCTCTCTGTGGAGCGATCACGGGTGGCTGGCAGACATCGTGGCCGCTGACCACGTGCATCGGCTCCCCCGCCATGCAGTGGGCGCCTGCTGTATACTTCTTAAAATAGCCGACGTACACCTACGGCGATTTGCGGGAACGAACCGACCTGCCGCAGTATAATGACGGTGGCTGGTGGGCAAGTGGTAAAGCTCACCACACGTGTGTCAGTCTGATTGTACAATCTATTGTAGATCTACCAGCAACTATTTAGTGTAAGAACCTGCCTGATTTGATACAGATTGATTGGAAAATTTAGACAGGTCGTCCTATTACATAGCTTTGGAGAATCTAAGGTTGATTGTACAAAGATTGTATGTTGAGCCTTGTAGGACAGATTGGTTGGCTTGTCATCTGCAGC
The DNA here is from genome assembly GCF_042186555.1 of Aquarana catesbeiana. Lineage (NCBI taxonomy): Eukaryota > Metazoa > Chordata > Amphibia > Anura > Ranidae > Aquarana > Aquarana catesbeiana. The sequence continues at coordinate 269,511,851 of NC_133325.1, read as the reverse complement.
AGCAGGCTGCAAGAATGTGCTCCTCGTTATAGTGTAAAGGTGGCTACAGACAGATCGAGATTTGGCAAGTTCAGCAGGGACTGGCTGAATTTCGATCTGTGTGTGGCTCTCCCTGTTTGACAGAAGTCGATCGTTGGATAAAATTCTGTTGAATGGCCATGCTGGAAAACTTTCCTCAATCAGTAGTTGCAGCCGCTGATCAGTGTATTCTGACAGCAGAGCCCCTGCTGTCAGAATACAATGTCCCAGGGGGGTGGGTGGATTACTCAATCCACTTTCGGACCAGTAAAGTACTGATACGTGGCTGGAATTCACGTAGTTATACCAGGATGATGACTGCAGCTGCAAGCATTATCCCAGTACTGTTTTTTTTTTTTTAGGGCCGCCGGTTGGCTCTCTTGTAAAAGAAATCCTAGCGGCTTCTCTGGCTATCCCGTCCCATCGGAAAGACCGAATGTCCAGCTGTCCCGTCCGACGGCTCATGGGAAAGGCCCGAACGTCCAGCTGTCCCGTCCGATGGCTCATGGGAAAGGCCTGAACGTCCAGCTCTCCCCTCCGACGGCTCATCGGAAAGCCAAACAAAGCCCGGATTGGCTTTGATCGGCTCTCGGCTTTGGTAACCCAGAAGCGATGACCTGACATCACTTCTGATTTACCTGGATGTTAACGGCGCCATTTTTTTTTTTTTTTGGCATTAAAAGTGTATTAAAAAAAAAAAAAAATGTGTTTGAAAAGCTGCGCAAATACCATGTGACATAAAAAATTGCAACAGCCACCAATTTATTCTCTAGGGCAGGCATGTCCAAAGTCGGGCCCACCAGCCATATATATCTTATATGTTATGTGGACATATATATCTTTTGTGGCCCCCAGCGATCTCTCAGCGCCGGGGCCAAAAAAGATATATATGCTGGCTGCCTTGAATGGGACGGGGGGGGCGGAACGAGTGCCATACACACAGGAGAATTTCCTGTTTACACGGCAGCTCTGTAATAGGAAGTCCCGTCTCCTGCGCTGCCATTGGATGACTGTTCTGAGGAGGCGAGACTTTGTATTAAAGAGGCCACCGAGAAAACAGGAGTTTTTCCTGTAAGTAATCTTTTAGCGCTCGTCCCGCCCCCCTCCCTTTCCCCTCCGAGGCTGCAGATGGATGGGTATCAATCAGGCTGCACTGATGGCAATGGTGGGTGCTGCGTTCCTGGCAATGGTGGGGTGGGGGGGTGCTGCATTCCTGGCAATGGGGGGTGCTGCACTGATGGCAATGGGGGTGCTGCATTCATGGCACTTGTGAGGCTGCAGATGAGCACTGACCCATAATTTGCTTCACAGTTCTTTTATTTAATTTTTTTTTTCCTGAAACTTCCCTCTTAAAGTGAACGTGCGTGTTATACGCCAATAAATATGGTATATCCAAATAACACGCCCGAGCTAATCTCTTCACCACACACAGCCACAAATGCAGGAGAATTCTTGCTGGGCAGTGTAAAAGGCCCTTTTCAAACTGGGGCGTCTGCGCCGTTGGCGGTAAAGGGCTGCTATTTTTAGCGGCACTTTACCTTCATTTTTGCGGGGGTTTCCGGCCGCCCCGTTAGCGGCCGAAAAAGGGTTATACACCGCTCCTTCACCGCTCCAAAAATGGTGCTTGCAGGAGTTGTTTTAACGTCCTTCCAGCACATCACCTCAGTGTGAAAGCACTCGGGCTTTCACAATGAGACTGCAGGGGAGCTGTTTTTCAGGTGCTTTACAGGCCTCAGTGTGAAAGGGGTCTTAGTGCTCGGACGAGACAGACTTAGACCGAATTTTATTGGTTCAAAGAATGTCAGGCAAAATGGTCGGCCCTTACGGATGTTCACTTCATCAAATCTGGCCCTCTTGAAAAAAGTTTGGACATCCCTGCTGTAGGGCCTTTGCTTTTAAAATAAAATATATATAATTGTCTAGCAAAAAAATACTGATTGTTACATGTAAACAAAAAGTGCCAGAAAAGGCATAGTCTGGAAGTGGCTATACACTTCACTTGTGTGGATGGAGGAATCTGTTCATAATTTTTTTTTTTTTCGTTCAGCAGGTGGGCTGACGTGAATACCAAATTTACACTGATCAATCACTGTGATGGTGGGACATTCTAGCAATCGGTTGTTTAGCTTAAAGGGTTACTCCACTTTCGTGGGAAAAGAGATTAGCAAATATAAAATAATATAGCATATACATATGCAATACAAGTCAAATTGTAATTGAAAAGGAAATTCATTTTTAATAACATTTAATCTGCAGCTCTGTCATTTTCTGTAAATATTGCAATCCAATATGGCTACCTGGAGGCGTTCTGTACACAGATGGTGTACAGAACGCCCCCCAGATTAGTAATTTCCTGTTTGTGTGATTAGTAAGGATGAGATCAGGCGTGTTCGCAGCTCCAAGTGCCCGCACCCGCCAGGAAGCTGACACTCCGCAGCGCAAATCACAGGCAGTGAGACCTTTCCCAATCCGCAGCTGCACAAATCGGGAAGTGTCTCACTACCTGTCATTAGTGCTGCGGAATGTCAGCTTCCTGGCGGGATCAGGCACATGGAGTTGTGAACACGCCTGAGCTCATTCTTGGTGATTAGTTTACTAATTTTCCCAGAAGTCTGCACGAAGATACAAGTTGGATTTTGGGCATCCCCTGCAACATTAATGTTATTTTTGGTTAGATACTCTCAAAGTGAAATCACGTCTGAAGGGGTGCGGACCCTGACACTTTCCTCATTAGAACCCTGAAAGTGCAGCAGCTGATTGATAATTTATAATATCTCCCCCGTTTACATTCACTTTACACATGGACACAGACACACAAACAGCTAGGAATCTGCAACAAAGTTTGTTAAAATCCCTGCAATGTACATAGATCACAGGGGAATGCTTTTTTTTTTTTCTCAACAAAAGTAGATTTACTCATTAAGACTTGCAGAAGTAGTCTGAGCCGGGTGTTACTGATGTCTGGTGGGTTTAAGTTTAGGAGTCCTTGGCGAGGGCCCTAAGCAACCTTTCTCAACTTTTGTACCCCATAAGGACCCTTAAGAACATTTTCAGGTCTCAGGGGAACTCTTGCTAATACCAATTAATTGGAGGCTGTTTGAGGAAAAAAAGGTCTCTTTACATTAGTGTAATATATGAAAAATGATTACAAGACTGCGAGACCTGGCCAAAGCTCAGTGCTCCATCCCGGAGACAGGTGTACTCCTATTAGGAGAGGTGGTGGACTCAGGAGAAAGCACACCATGTTGCTCCTTACCAACCATGTCAGTCCTTACCCACAGGACTAAGCAAATTGGAACAAGTGAGTCTGAAGTATTGAGAAAGCTGAGGCGACTAGACACGTCCAGGGGATTGAGAGAGGTGCCTAGAGATCCCCTGTTTTGAGGCCAGGAGAGGGCCTGTGCAGCAGGGGGGGAAGTAACTACAGGATGAGTGAGAGCTAGGCGAGATGCTTTGAGGGAGCAGTGACTAGAGCAGCAGTGCAGCTGAAGAGAGAGCCAGGCGGTTCTGCATTTTTATTAGTTCGTTTGTTTTACAAAACTGAAACCCTGATGTAAGGACTTTTTGCCTTTTTTTTTTTTTTTTTTTTTTTTAAAAAAAACCCTTTTTGCCTGTCAGTGGTGCTGATCTCTCTAGCTTTTTTCAGCAACTTCTTTCAACATGCACCTACTTCAGCACCGGCTGCACATCAGTGCTCTGGATCAGCTTCCTGATACCATGTTTCCCCCCGTGGAACCATGTAAATGTGCTTGTGAAATCCTAGAATCCTCTCCATTACAGCACCACATAATGCAAAATGTGTATGTCTCTGTAATGCAACTGTACCACATACCTTCTTATAGCGCCGCTGGGTGCTTCTGTAACCCACCGGAGCCCTCTGCCCCTCTCTGAGCACTGCAGAGGGAGGGGGGCCCCAGATCCCCCGCTGACAGCTTGCAGAAGAGCAGAGCAGCGTTAGATCTGCTGGGCGCCGCTCGGCACTTCCATGGCCCGCCAGAGCCCTCTTCCCAGCTCTGAGTACTGCAGAGGGAGTGGAACCCAAAATCCCCCCCGCTGACAGCTGGGAGGAGAGCAGCGTGAGATCAGCTGAGCACGGCTCTGCGCTTCCATGGCCTGCCAGAGCCCTGGTCCCCCGCTCCAAGCACTGATTGGACAGCTGGGAGAAGAAGAGGACTGCAGCGGGAGGTCAGCGCTATACCGAAGGTATTTGGCACAACTAGATCACACAAATACTCACACAGTCTACATTATATAACACTGTAATAGGGTGGTCTCTAGTATTTCACCAGAACTTTAAACTAGGGCTTATTTTCAGGGTAGGGCTTATATTGCAGCCCTTCCTGAAAATCACAGTAGGTCTTATTTTCGGGGGAAACACGGTAGAGACAATGGCAGACCATGCCTGTGCAGTGTGTGTTGGCACAACTGTTTGTAATTTCTAGTAGGGCCATATGTGCCAGGTTTGATAATGTAGGCGCTCAATTAGACAATAGACACATGGGTCCGGGAGTTACTAAGAGGAGCTGTGACATGATGGTGCAGATACAGTGTCTTTGAGTGCTGCATACTGCCGATCACCTAAAAATCAATGTATGTTTAATGAGAGATTTTCGTTTTAAAGACACTGAAGTTGTTTTTTTACCTATTGCTGAGTTGTGTTTTTTTTTTTTTTTTATCTAAGTGGCTGTGTGTTGCAGCTAGAAATCCCTTAGTGTAAGCTTAATCGCCTTATATATCACTTTACATTGATTACTACATACAGTCTTTTTAATTAAAGAGTGTTTGTTCTTTAGTGCAGTTAGTCAATATATCCTCTGCCGAAATCAGACCAGTACGTAATGGCTCCTGAGTGGTTGCTATGGGCTACTGCACCATTGACACTCTGTTGATTTAGATCATATAAGAGTTCAAGCCTAACTCAATCTTTCTGACAGATTTGATATTAATTTTTTCGTTTTACTATAATTGTACTATAATGTCTGCACGAACTCTTGGTGTATCCACTATGCCTTACGTTCCAACCACTTTCTGTTTACTCAGGCCTACTATATTATTTGAGACAAACTCAATGGTTCACTGAATATCAAAATCAGATTTGGAGAAGTGAGCCCAACCATGATCCTTTAAATAATCTGTTGGAGAAACGTTTTCTTGTGACGGATGTCACTATATGGTTATCACTGGCCTTGTATAAACTGGTCACATCAGTAGTGAAAATTGGGTTGTTTATATCTTCCTGAGCTCTGGAAGAGATGAATGCGTACTTACCCTTAATAAGGTTAAGTGCTCGAAGTTCTACAAACTAGTTTATGGCAGCAGCAGAGGTGCAAAGTGTGTACATGCTGCCATAGCAGAATATAAACCTTTAAGCTCTGTGCACTACTTTTGGCTGTTTTTTTAAGCTTCAGCGTCTAGGAGCGGAAAAAAAAATTGTTTTTGTAGAGTTTCTGTCCAACAGAAAAAAGCGCTAAACGCTCCTAAAAGCTTCTAAAACGGTACTTCAAGCAGGCACAAAAACGCTATTATTATTAACATTTTTTTTATCCAGCATTTGTTTTGAAGCTTTTTTTGAGCTTAAAGAAAAAAAAAACGCTAGTGTGCATGGAGCCCAAATTCCCAACCCTTGGTAAAATGTAAAATTATGCCCTGCGGTGGGGCTACACCAACACTGCAAGGGGTAATTGTGTGTCTAGAGGAGAAGAGAAACGATTTTAAGCTGGGTATACATAGACCGAAATTTTGCCAGTTCAGCAGGAACCATATGACTTTGGACACATGTTCAACAGAAGCCGGTTTAAAGACCATCTTCTGTCGAACAATCATTCTACAATACCAGCATTCGATCAGTGTCTGCAAGCGCTGATCTGTGTATTCTGACATGGAAAGGGGGGAATGTCCCAAAGATATATTGCTTGTGTTGATACAGGGATTTGTGAGGTGTTGTTTTTTTTGTTTGTTTTTTTTTCCATTCAACCTGCTGATTGAATGAAAAAAAAACTCAGCGTGTATACCTTGCTTTACTTACCTGATCCTCTGCACCCTTGCATTTCGGCGGTGGACTGTCCCTTGCTGTCAATCTGTCCAATGCAGGGCTATGGACCCTACTTTGGGCTTGACATCAGGATCCTAGAGCACTAGAACAAGGGGGAGAAGAGGCTTCGGGGACCAGTCTAGCTGTCGGGAGGAGCGGAGGATTAAGTACATTTTCGTTCCCCTACACCGAAACAAGCAATTAACCCTTGCAGTGCAGGAAAAGCCCCACTCCAAGGGATCTTTTTTTAGTTGTCAGGAATTGGGCTTTTAGCCTGGGTTCACACCTAGTGTGAACCCAGCCTTAAAGTTACCCAGATGAGTGCACTGCATGAATGTCTGGTTCTTATGACTGACGACGATGTGTTGGCAGCTTGCAGAAATCCATATTTAGATGCAGTGTACTTATATAACTTCTTTACTTTCCAGGGATTTTTTTACTGTATGGTAGTGTTGGCAAGCAGCTCTGACCTAGCATAAGTTTAGACCCAACATCGCCCGTTCGCCGAACACCCAAATTAGCCGGGTGCTCGGCGGGATATTCTCCTGCTGAGCGTCACACAATGCACTGCACGCTGCATAGTGCATTTTAAGCCCTGATTGGCTGAAGCAATGCACCTGACTGGTCAGGTGCAAGGCTTTGCCCAATCAGGGCACAGCGAATAGCTGGTTGTTAAGGAGCGGCCTGGGAAGCTTCCCTGCTGACAGCTGAATGAAAAAAGAAACATTGCCGGCAATAGAAATATGTGAAAAAAAATGGGGTGGGGGATCCCTCAAATCCATACCAGGCCCAAAGCACCCCCTTTATGTTGAGGGCTTGTGGCCTGGTATGGTTTGGGGGGGGCACATTATTTATTTTTTTTTCATTTTGGCGTAGGGTTCCCCTTAAAATTCTTACCAGCCAGAGGGGCTGGTATGGATTGAGGGGGGGGGGAGGGACTGCTGCGCCTTTTTTTTTTTTTTTTTTTGTTTTTGTTTTTGTTTGGCAATGGCTTGCAGCTGGAAAAATTATATTAAATTTAATTTTTTTTTTTTTTTTTAATGGATTTGAGTTTTGCTGCAGTAGGTTCTATACATGGTACAGACTTTACAGGCAGACTAAGGGGACCCTCCCCAGGCACTATATTTAAAGGAATTTTTCATTTTTATTGTTTCACTTTAAGCATCATTAAAGTTACTGCTCCTGTAAAAATTATCTTTTTTTAAAAATAATTTTTTGCATGGATACATGTCCCCCAGGGCAGTACCCGGCCCCCATACCCTTTTTATGGCCAATAACTTTCATATAAGCCTTCAAAATGGGGACTTTTGATTTCTCAAGTTTGGGTCGCATAGACTAATAAGGTTCGTGGCTCAGGTCCAAACTGTTCGGTAGTTCTGGTGTGAACTGAACTGGGGGGGGGGGGGGGGGGGATGTGTTTGGCCCAACTCTACTGTAAGGGGTCATCTGTAGAAAACATCAAAGGAATTGATGCCAAATTCTGCTTCTGAAAATGTGAGGTCTGGCTGTCGAGTTTAAGTACTTTGAATTGCTGATCCTAAGCTGTTCCAGTTAGGTGACTTAGAAGGGACTAAAGCTGAACTCTGTCTTCGTGTCTATTCTTTTTTTTTTTTTTGCCTTTTGTACAGGAGCTTTCTGTAAGGGTTCATTTGCATTGGGTGCATTCCTTAGTATGGATTAGTAGCATCTATGCAGAGAGCCTGTTCAAATCAATGACTGTGAATGGCTGATGTTTGTCAGCGTTCAGAGCCATGCATCAGTCTCACATGGATGTACATACAGGGATGTATGTGAAGATGGGTGAAGATCCATTTAGCCATCTGCCATAGGCCTTTAATTGTAACAGGCTTGCTGCTGTGTCTCATGGGACTTGGGTGACTGGTCTTGTATCCGCCCCCTATAGATTGCTGCAGGGGGTTAGAAGATTAAGGCCAGCTACCATGGTGAGAGCTTGGTGGTGGTGGGAGGGTGATGGCGTCAAGGTGCATTGGCGAGGAAGTTTCAGGCATGATGGTGAAAGGGGTGTACAGTGGTGATGGAGGGGTTGCTTGTGCAGTGGTGTTTGTGGTTGTAGTGGTAAGTGGTGCTTGCAGGAGTTTCTGTTAGCTGTAGCTCCAAATGCAATCCCACCCATCTATCGGCAGAGGTCAGGAAGGGTTGGTGGTGTGAGCTGCTAGGCTAGGATTTACAGTGCCTGTGTAAGCTGCTGCAGAAGTTAAGAGAAGTATCTTGAACACCACTGTTCTCCCCTTTGCTCTGAGCAGAGAGCTGTAAATGTTAGTCACCGGTTCTCTGCTCTGCCCCTCCAGCACTCACTGGTGTGCTGGGCTAGGGAAGGAGCAGCTGGCTCAGGCACCCAGCAGCACAGCTGAGAGGCTGAGCCAGCTGCTGGTCCAAGCACCTAGGTGGATCCTGACTGTAAGGTAAGGTCGGGATCTTTCCTGAACCTAGACCGGCTGAGTGATGTCAGCGTAATTTTGCCTGATGTTGGCTGAAAACAGGTCACTGCACTCCTGTGACTTGCAGAAGAAGTCTAGCCAAAATACCTTTGGTTATACCTCTCCTTTAAGTGGACCAGGACAGAATTTAGAAAGTCGTGTTGCATTTCAACACTTACCTGCAGCAGGGACAACTTTGGCTGTGCTTACTGCTGAGTATGGCTGATTTGAATGATGCCAGTCTACATTTAAACATTGATGCGATCACGCATGTGTGGTATAACCCTTCTGCTGCTACTGTGCGTAAGCCAGATATTGTCACTGGCTTATCTCAAGGACTCTACACTATGCCCAGAATGGACCTGGCATTTTGTGGCAGTACTGCTGATCTCTGAATAATGTGCACATATGCTGTGGATACTTGCACATTATGTTAAAAACCTTATGGGGACCCAAAGTTTAAAATGTAGCATGGTAGTTTACTTCCACTTTAAGACTTTATTCTCGTTTCTCTGTCCTAGCTTTAATAAAACATCCGCTTTATTGAGATGTTATAATTTACTTTGAAACTATTTTGTATGTCGCCACCAATGAATTAGGTAAGCAGTTAGTCATTATGAGTCATTTGGGTTAACAGTATTGACTGAACTGTAGAATGCCAAGCAAAGGATGTATTTCCAAATGTACCTACTCCTTAATACAGATGGTGAATCATGTACCTACAACTTCATATACAAGGTATGCAGGCAAGGTTATGAAGTTCTGTTGTTGTTTGAGACAACATTAGAATGCGGGATCTATTCCTAGCTGTTTTGGCCATGAAATGAGTGCTGGCACTAGATGTGGTGGATGTCGCCTTCTAAAACTACTGCCTTCCTTAGATTTCCAAATGCAGTCTGTATTGCTGTGAAAGAACACTGATGGGGCTGCACTGATGATCAGGGTCCTGATTATCAGTGTAAATGTGTGCTGTCACCATATAGCTGGTTATCGGCTTTCCTTTCCTCACACAGTGACAGTGCTGAGGAAAGGAAATGCCTATAACCGGCCTTTGTTTACATGGGATCAGCTGTGATTGGACACAGATGATCACATGATAAAGGGCAGACATGATTGGCCCTTTAACTCAATCTGTGATCAGTGGTGTCCAAAGAACAACACAATCGCAGAGTGTGTCCGATGCATGCCCTGAGGTCATGTAAGGAGGAGGGGTTCTGGGAGGACGTAAATAGATGCCCTTCCAGAACTGGACAGCCGCACTGTTGCCATCTTTTGGCTATAGTGCAGTCAGGAAGTGGTTAAAAAGGAGGTTTAGTCTGGAAAAATAAAATAAAAATGAAGTCAGCAGCTACAAATCCTATAGCTGCTGACTTTTTTAATAAATGGACACTTACCAGTCTAAAGATCTAGTGCTGTCCTCAAAAGGGCTAGTTCTTCTTTAGCCTCTGGGTTCCCGATGCCAGCATCCTAACTGTGGGCAGCCGGCTGTGTGACTTTCGGCTTCCGAAAGTCACACAGCCGGCATCCCCCTGCGTGTGCTGCACTGCACTTAGTGAATGGTCCCGCAGTGTTCTGTGATGTGTCCCAGGGGATTGCAGGGGCAGGAATGGAATTCTGGGTGATCCAAGAGGAAGTGGAGCGGGTACCTGTCAAAACCAGGTACATGCTCCCCCCCCCTTCCAAACTGACATGCCAAGTTAGGCAGGGAAGGGCGTCTTAAAGCAGAACTTCCCCATGTGGGTGGAGCTCCGCTTTAATATTATAGAACGTGTATAGCTGAAAGTGTCTTAACCAGGGGTCCTCAAACTACGGCCCTTTAGTCATTCAGGAACTACAATTCCCATCATGCCTAGTCATGTCTGTGATTGTCAGAGTTTTACAATGCCTCATGGGACTTGTAGTTCTGCAACAGCTGGAGGGCCGTAGTTTGAAGATCCCTGGTCTTAACTACTACTAGCTGTACCATGACATACAAAATATGGGATCTGCCTTTGCAAGGCAAAGTTAAATAACAGTTTTAGACATTCATCACATAACAGAGCGGTTTTCCTGTATGCAATTTTCTGTAAACACCATTAAATCTACATATTTTCTTTGTTTTTTGTTTTTTTTCCCAGAATCTGAAAGCAGACCCTGAAGAACTATTCAGAAAGTTGGAAAAGATTGGCAAAGGATCTTTTGGAGAAGTTTTCAAAGGGATTGACCATAGGACTCAGAAAGTTATAGCTATAAAAATCATAGACCTGGAGGAAGCAGAGGATGAAATAGAAGATATTCAGCAAGAGATTACAGTGCTGAGCCAGTGTGATAGTCCTTACGTGACAAAGTATTATGGGTCGTACCTTAAGGTGAGCAATTTAAGTGTTCTCAGAATGAGCTTTTCATTAATTGGATGGTTTTTGACTCTGTGGTATAGTTATTGTGATTTTTAAATTTACATTATCTGCCTTTCTTTTAAGTAATTCCATTTAAAGCGGGATTCCGGCCAGCAAAATTTTTTTTTTAAAGTCAGCAGCTACAAACACTATAGCTATATAAATAAGTACTTACCTGTCCTGGGTGCACGCGATGTCGGCCGCCCGAGGCCGACCCGTCCCTCTGTTCTCGGGTCCCAGGACCGCCATCCTAACTAAGGGGGAACAGGCAGTGGAGCCTAACGGCTTTGCTGCCAGTTTCCTACTGCGAGCGGCGCGGCGCTCTGTGAATGGCCCCGTGGTTTTCTGGGAACACACACAGTTCCCAGAAGGCAACGTGGCCGCTCACCGAGGAGCAGAACACGCCACGGAATAGGAAGAGGCAGATTAGGAAGACTGCTTAGCAACAAGGGTTCAGGTAAGTTTAAAAAATTATTTAATTTTTTTTTTTTTTCAAATGTTGTGTTTTTTTTTTTAAAGATTTTTCATTTTAGGGTGGCCCTCCACTTTAAGTATAATCCTTTATGTGTTTTAATTTGTGTGTAAAGATCAATAAATTTGCGGCTAAGTAAGGCTTAAGGTACACACATTTTTACAACCCCTCCCCTGAACGATTTAACTTGACCGATCGTAACCCACGTTTAAAACGCCCGTTTTGCCGCATTTACATGCCACGTTCAGCGCCGTTTTGCTGCGCTTTTTTTTTTTTTTTTTTTAAATAGCCAAAAAATGCCTGTAAACGAAACACGGCTAAACACGAATTACCACATTTAGCCGCGTTGAAATGCCTAAAAACTCAGCTTCTGAACGCTTTTTTTGCGTTCCAAAAAGCTTCTAAACTCAACTGACTAGAAACAACTATAAAGGACCCTGTGTACATGTGCTGATAAGATAACATAGAAGAGAGTTCAGGAGCAGTTGAAAAAAACGCCCAACTGCTCCTAAACGAATGTTTATTAGCAGCAGTGTACATGAAACCTAAGTTTATTGTCTGTACTATTGTATAGAAGAAATTGACAATGTACCCGTATGCATCATTGGTTATGGCAGAGCTTCTAATATCAGATCAGGCAGTTGCATTAGAATCAGATATATTTTTCATGTCAAGTGCATGTATGGGGGAAGAGATTGAGGAAGTCCTTCTTCCTGCCTGCAGCAGACTGTGGATATCAGCTTACTGGTAATATAAACCTAAACTAATGGGCTATATATAGGTACTTTTTTTTCCCACTACCCAAAATGTATTGCCTACTATCTTAAATGTAGATTGGTAAAGTAGTCAGCATGTTAGTTGGACCTCAACCATGTGTTAGGTGTATAATGTCCAGGACCTGATGTCATTTTGACAGCCAGGGTCCCACTCAGTGTAGCAGTGCCACTGTCAGCAGCACTTGTTTTAGTATCAGAGATTGTTAAGTGGTTGTAAACCTCAGACATGGAACAAAGCACATATTTCTATAGTGTTTTGTTGCCTCTCTCCAGAGCACAAAGTGCCATTTCTCTCTCTGCCATCTAGTTCCTTTGTTATCTTCACTAGTCTCTTCAGACAAGTTTTCCTGACACCAAGAGCTAAAAAGGTGAGAGGGAAGGGAGCTCCAGCACACAGCCTGTGATTGACAGCCTAAACTTTGTTGCTGTGTGACAGGGGGTGGATCCCTTCTCTCCAATCAGTTTTTCTACTGTCTATGTGTAACTGCAGGTCCCTGCCCCCTGCTTTGTGAGTCTGTAAAATATCCTTTTTAACTCTTAGTGTAGGACAGATGGCTGCAAATGAACACATACAACGTATGTAGGATGATTTGTTTCATCTCTGTGTATCTTCTGAGGCCAGTCACTTCAGTGGGTATAGGTAAGGATTTACAACCACTTTAAAGTGTTTACAATAATGTAGGTTTTACTTCACTAAAACTGTCAAGAACAACCAAATAACGTTTTACAAAAAGTATTAACTCTCAACTCTCTTTCTTGCGGATGTGTGTTCTGTACGTCAACGCTCCTGCATTTTTAACCTGGAGGCAACATGGAGCAATGATGTGCACAGGCCTTAAACCCCAAGGCACATTTCACCCCCATCTGATCCACTGCCAAAGACCTGTGAAAAACAGTACTTCCCAGTATGGGGGAATATGTGACTTTCTCTGCCTCCCACGGTTCAGCTCTCAGTGCCTGAATGACTGATTTCCAGGTCTGTGTGATCTTAGTACATTTTAAATTGGTGATGTACCGAACTTTCAGCCGCTAAAAAATATCGCCCGAAAATGGGGTTATTAATGGCCCAGAAAACCTTGCTTTTGATGCAATTTTACTATGCTTATGGTGTGTGGTTTTTTTTTTTTTTTTTTTTTTTTTCATAGGTCATGACACTCAAAAAACGCAACAGGGATCAGTTATTGATGTTTTTTTGCTGCATTTTCAAAGCATTTCAATGGGGAGGTGTTTTTTTTTTTTTTTTTTTTTTAATGCAGTTTTTTTAACTGACCAAAAATGCAGCAAGAAGGATTTTTAACACCACAATGGAAGTGCAACGGACCAGTGTGAAGACATACATAGAATTTTAAAGGGATGCATTTTTCTTGAGCTTTTCTTGCGCTAAATGTGCCGATAAAGGCCGACAATAAATTGATATTAATTTAAATTTGTTTTATTAATTAAAAAGTCAAATATAATACAATTTTACATATAAAAATATACACAGGTCCATATATATTTGGACACAGGCACAATTTTCATACTTTTGGCTCTGTATGTCACCAGAATAAAATTGTAAATGCAACCATTTTTATACACAGTCTCCCCCCCCCCCCCCCCCCCCCCTCCATTTTCAGGGGCTCAGATGTAATTGGACAAATGAATATAATCATAAATAAAATGTTCATATCGGGGTGGATTTGATTTATATCAAGTCAATTTAAATCATGATTTAAACCACTAGTAAAAAGGCTTGAGTTAAATCAACTCAATTTAAATCACAATTTTTAAAGAGCAACTGTCATCTCTGTCCCGCAGCGGCTCCTCCTCTGACCTGCTGTTGACTCACCAACAGTCCCATTCACTTTAATGGGACGGCTGGTGCTGCGGCAGTGACACAACAAGGTGAGGGACGTGGCGGCAGCAGGTGAGTGGATGCCCGCTAACTGGTGCTGACATGATGGATCTGAAATGACAGGTGCTCTTTAAATGTAAGGACTTATTCTTGCTGGTAGTTAGAATCTTTAATGTTTACAAACAAAAAATTAAGGTTTCCTATTTAGAATAATAAGCTGTCAGGTTAGTAAAATATCAGAACCAATTCAATCGTACGGTTTGTAATGTACATAGATTTGCAAAACAACGGGATAAAGGAATATTCCTGAACTTTGCTTTATCTTGTGGTTACTGTGAAATTGTGTGAATGCATCAATGCAGTGCATGTTATGTCAGCTTGCAGAGCTTGGATTCATTGAATGAGTTTATCAAAAAAATAAATATTTTAAATATTGCAGAATATACAGCCTCATGCTACATAACTAAGCTCAATTTCATGCTAAATCAACTAAATTATTAATGTATCTTAAATAGAAAACTATCTGATGGAGTTATTGCAAACAAATTTTCAAAGGCTTTTTTTTCCTAGCGATATCAAGAATAATATTATTATGCTTGTTTTTTTTTTTTTTTTGGGCAAGTTACCACAACACCATTATCCCGTAGTTTTTAAGATCAAAGATAAACTAAGTTGGTGTCCCTTGTTAATTTTACATTGTATTTTTTAAAATGTAACTGCATAGCCAAGTATTATTCTCCACAATTTTTTTTATTGTGCATTAAAAAAAAAAAACAAATAAAATTAGACATGCTATCTGCCATTAGAACTTAACCAAAAAGTGCATTCTATGCATTTAAAAATATAAAAAATATAAAAAATATACCAAATCAAATCATTATTCAACCAAAAATTACTGTCAAAGCAATAATTTCAAGGCCAATAATAAATAACACGTTATCTCCTCCGATTCCGCAACATGTCTGCTTGACGAACGGCTGTTCAGAAACAAACTGAAAAGTGCGAACTGAAAAGCGCGAATCAACACTCACCAAACTTCTACTAACACAAAATTAGCAGAAGGAGCCCAAAGGGTGGCACTAAAGAGCTGAAAAACAACATAGTGCGTCACTACGTTCGTATTTGTTGGCCAACGTTCCTTGCCGTTTGTATGTAAGACAAGACAAGTTTGTGCCAACGCCCTTCAGACAAAAGTCCACGGTTTTGTCGGCTTTACTGCAGCTGTCTTCAGTTGTTCTTTGTTGGTGGGTCTTTCTGCCTTTACTTTTGCCTTCAGCAAGTGAAATGCATGCTCAATTGGGTTGCGATCAAGTGATGGACTCGGCCATTGCAGAATATTCTACTTCTTTACCTTCAAAAGCTCCTGGGTTGCTTTTACAGTGTATTTTGGATCATTGTCCATCTGTATTGTGAAGCGCCATCCAATCAACTTTGCTGCATTTGGCTGAATCTGGGCTGACTGTATATCTGGAAACACTGCAGAATTCATCCAGCTGCTTCTGTCTTCTGTCACATCATCAGTAAACACCAATGACCCAGTGCCACTGGAAGCCATGCATGCCCATGCCATCACACTGCCTCCACCATGTTTTACAGATGACGTTGTGTCCATTGGATCATGAGCTGTTCCAAGCCTTCTCAACACTTTTTTTTTTTTTTTTTTTTCTTCCTGTCGTTCTGGTACAGATTATTCTTGGTTTCATCCATCCAAAGAATGCTTTTCCAGAACTGGTCTGGCTTTTTTAGAGTTTTTTTGGCAAAGTCTAATCTGGCTTTTCTATACTACAGGCTTATGAATGATTTGCACCTTGTGGTGAACCCTCTGTGTTTACTCTCGTGAAGTCTTCTCTTGATTGTAGACTTTGACAATGATATGCCTACCTCCTGGAGAGTGTCCTTCACTTGTCTGGATGTTGTGAATGGGTTTTTCTTTACCATAGAGAGGATCCTGCGATCATCTACCACTGTTGTCTTCCGTAGACGTCCAGGCCTTTTTATGTTGCTGAGCTTACCAGTGCATTCTTCTTTCCTCAAATTGTACCAAACTGTTGATTTGGCCACTCCTAATGTTGCTGCTATCTCTCTGATGGATTTGTTTAATTTTGAAGCCTTACAATGGCCTGTTTCACTTGCATGGACAGCTCCTTTGAACGCATGATGTAGGTTCACAGCAATAGATTCCAAATAGCACACTTAGAATCAACTCCAGACCTTTTACCTACTTAATTGATGAAGAAATAACAAAGGAGTAGCGCACACCTGGCCATGAAACCGCTTTAGATTAAATTGTCCAATTACTTTTGTCTCTTGAAAAAGGAGGGGGGGGGGTGGCTAGTCTTAAAGTGGAAGGTCACCCTAAAATAAAAAATTGCATCAAAAATCTTAAAAAAAAATAAATAAAAAATTGAAAAAAAATAATTATTTTTTTAACTTACCTGAAACCCTTGTTGCTAGGCAGTCTTTCTAATCTGCCTCTTCCTATTCTGCGGCGTTTCCTTCTCTTCGGCGAGCAGCCCTGTTGCCTTCTGGGAACTGTGTGTCCCAGAAAACCAGGGGCCATTCACAAAGCGCCGCACGACTCACGCATGCGCAGTAGGAAACAAGCAGTGAAGCCGCAAGGCTCCACTGCCTGTTTTCACTTCGTTAAGATGGAGGCGCCGGTGGCCGATCCGATGGACGGATCGGCCTCAGGGGGCCGACATCACGGGCTCGCTGGACAGGTAAGTGTCCTTATTAAAAGTCAGCAGCTACAGTGTTTGTAGCTGCTGACTTTAAAAAAAAATAAAATATTGCGGCCGGAACCCCCCTTTAGGAGCTGTAATTCCTAAACCCTTCCTCCGATTTGGATGTACATATCCTCAAATTAAACACTTTCAGCCCATATCCATTATATAACTATAGCTTGAATATGTTTTGGTAAATACCTGGGGAAAAAACTAAAGTGGTGCCTGTGTCCAAATATATATGGTCCTAACTGTATAATTTTTAAAACTGTAATTTTCGGCATAATTTTCGGCCAAGTGCATCCTGAATTTTCGGTTTTGGCATCAAAATGTTTATTTTGGTGCCCCACTATTTTTCCTGGATAGCTACCTACTAATTACTGTTATTTAATGTCTAGACATTAACATTTCAAAATTTAGCTAAAAAAATACAATTTCAGGCTTGGATGGATTGACCCTTTAAAAGTGGGTCTAGACCTTAAGACCCCTTTCACACTGGATCGTTTTTCAGGTGCTTTTGGGCTAAAAATAGGGCTATAAATAGTGCCTATAAAGCGCCTGAAAAAAGCCTCCCCTGCAGTCCCAGTGTGAGAGTCCGAGTGCTTTCACACTGGGGTGGTGCGCTTGCAAGACGTTAGAAAAAGTCCTGCAAGCAGCATTTTTGGGGCGGTGAAGGAGCGGTGTATTATACACCGCCCCTCCACTTGCCCTGCCCATTAAAATGAATATGCGCCTGCAAAGCGCTTCGGCAGCGGCTCTTTTCGGGCGCTATTAACCCTTTCCTCGGCCGCTAGTGGGGGTTAAAAGCGCCCCGCTAGCAGCTGCATATCGCCGCCAAAACCGAGGTAAAGGGGCGCTTTACCACTAAACCCCCCCTCCCCCAGCCTCCGTGTGAAAGGGGTCTGAAGTGTTTCTAAAGGGAGAAGGTTTTTTTCATCTTAATGCATTCTAAGCATTAAGATAAAAAACCTGTGTGCAGCAGCCCCCTCAGCCCCCCTAATATTTACCAGAGCCCCATCTCTATCCAGTGATGTTGCATGAGTGACTCGTCTGCCCGGGACTCTCCTTCCTGGCTTCCATTGGCTTCCGCTGCTGTCAATCAAAGCCAGTGAGCCAATGAGGGGATGGGGGGACGGGGCTGTGGCTCCATGTCTGAATGGACACACAGAGCAGTGACTCGGCTCGGGTGCCCCCACAGCAAGCTGCTTGCTGTGGGGGTACTCGGCAGAAGGGAGGGGCCTGAGGAGAGGAGGCTGCTCTGTGCAAAACCACTGCACAGAGCAGGTAAGTATAATGTGTTTGTTACTAAAATCTTCTTTTTTTTTTTAAATATCACTTTAACCACTTCAGCCCCTGAAGATATGGCTGCTCAATGACCAGGCCATTTTTTGCGATACGGCACTGCGTAGCTTTAACTGACAACTACACGGTCGTGCGACATGGGACCCAAACAAAATTGACATCCTTTTTTTTCCCCCCACAAATAGAGCTTTCTTTTAGGCGCCCCCTAGTGGTCAAAAGGCAAACTGATGTACAGTTACGTTGGTTCGCCCAGGGGAGCCAACCTGCCGCAGTACAACTGCGGTGGCTGGTCGGGAAGGGGTTAAAGCAAACATTTTAATACATTGCAATTTGCCAGTCCTAGATGTGGTGGTGCATTTTTTTTTTTTTTCAGGCTTTTTCAATTTAGTGAGTAGTGCACTTCCTGTCCCTTTTTGTTTGTTGCTGCACTAATTTTTCTGCTGTATCTATGGAGGTATGTGTGGTTGTCTAAGCTAGATTTCAAATTTGTCTGGCTTTGTTCATCTCCTTTTACATGGATAAGGTTTGTTTTTTTTGGCCTTTTCAGCTGACAGGAAATGGCAAAGACAATGCATTTCTGGCAAGATCAATTCTGTACTTGCTTCAAATGATCTTAGCCTGAAAAATGAAAGCAAATGCAGCCACCGCATCTAAGGACTGTTAGGTTGCAATATATTACTTTTTGTTTTTGGGTTTAGATATGCTGTACCTTAAAAGAAAATTAGAGGGCTCTGTGAGGTTAGGTCTGATTATCTTATCTATGCAGCTTGACCTTGCTTGCAATTTTAGGTCCAGACTTCACGCTGCCTTCCACTCTCCCTACATGTTGAAAGGAATCTATTAAAAAGAAAACACCTGTGTCTTTAGGCTTTGATGGAAGCTGTCCCTGCACAAGAAGGCCCCATAGACTCAAATGGGCCGTACCTGTACTGCAGGAGCAACATCCAATTCAAGTCTTTGGAGAATTAGTGCTCAGAAACAGGCAACCTAGCAAATGTTTACTAGCTGGGCTGCAAACAGCGCAGGAGGCCGCAGCCTTCGGGGGAGGTATGTACAGGCCTGCTTGGGGGATTTGATACAGGTGATTGTATTAAGGGGGGTGGTAGATTTTTTTTTTTGGCAATTTAAATAGGAAACGCTTGTAAAGAATATTGGGGGAGAAGTTATTCCATCCCTTTGCTATCTATCCAAAACTTGCTTGAAAATTCAACTTAAAGCAGTAGTAAAGCCCGCTTTGTGATTATTTTTTTTTTTTTTTTTTCCCTACAGCTAAGCCTATAATCAGGCTTACCTGCAGATAAAATGAATATCTCTTTAAACCTGTACCATATAGGAGATATTCACCCTGGATGTAGCTGGTGACATTACCGGCGCATGCGGTTTGAAAGTCCGGCACGGAGCTTAATGCTGGAAACAAGGGCTCCGGCACCCATGCGTGGGAGCCATTCATTTACACGGACGTGTCTGTGTACGGGCTCCGCTTTGCTCAGCGGGGGATCGCTCCGTCGATCCCCGCTGAGCAGACAGATGACAGGTCGGTCCCTGCACACTGTGCAGAGACCAACCTGTCAGAGCGCCGCTCTCCTCTATGGGGGATCAGATGAAGACGGACCGTAGAGTCCGTTTTCATCCGATCCGCAGACAGATGGAAAAGGTAGGGTTTTCCTCCGTCACACTTTAGCGGATCGGAGCGGGTCGGATGTCAGCGGACATGTCACTGCTGACATCCGTCTCTCCATAGACCATTCAGATCCGCCTGTCAGTTTTTTAGGCGGACCTGAATGGTCCTCCACCCGTGTGAAAGTGGCCTTACACAGCTGGAGTCTGCAAACCCGGTATAAAGACCTGGGGAAGATGTCAGCCCTCTCATCGGTGACAGCGTGCCGCTGGAGGGCTTTGTTCTAAGGTAAGTATTAAGCTGTGCATAGTAACTAATCAGTTTCAGCTTTTTCAATTAAGCTTTGACAAAAAAAAACAACTGGAAGCTGATTGTTTACTATGCAGAGCTGCACTAGATTCCATGTGCGACAGCTTTAGTAAATCGCCCCCACTGTGAACAAAATAAGGTGCACTAACTGATTAGGCAAATGTATCAAAAATATGATCCTTGCTTTTTTTTTTTTTTTTTTTTTTTTTTTTTTTTGGGCAGCAAATAGCATTCCGTTTTTTTTAAACACAACTGCACACCTTTCTTTGGCTGTTGATAAAAGAACCGAACAAGAGGAAAGATGTCAGTACTAAGCCAGTGATGAAGTAAATGTACAAAGGTGTGACTATGAAATGTGAAGCCATGGGTGGAGGCATCACTATGACCTCTCATTTCCAGGGTGTTGCTGCACAGCTTTTCCCTGCTTTAAAAAATTATAGCTAATAAAATGACATTTATATTAAGACATGTTCTTCAATTTAGATAAACCATTTCAATGTGCTTTAGGTTTGTATCTATATTCCTCTATGTAAGGGTTGTCAATTTGAAAACAGCGGGCTACTTGGTTACTTGAAGGAGCCCATTGAGTAGCTCCACAACAAAACAAAAAATTAAACAATTCTGTCTCTGAATAAGAAATGCAGATGGAACACTGTTCTTGGTGTGAACCGGAAACAACACAAACATGTTCCTGGTAGGAATCTAACTATGCCATTAAAATAAATGTGAGCATGCAAGAGACATCTTTTGTTCCCGCTTACTGCCAGATGAAGTGAGCATATTCATTTATTTAAAAGGCCATGCTGCGTTTGTGATAGAAAGGATAGAAAGTTCAGGAGCCAAAGCTATTTCAAGGGAGGTGGGGAGGCCCCTAGACTGGTCATCTTTTTGCATATAAGAAAAAAACGATCACACATTCAAACTGCCCAGAAAGAGGACAAAGTGCAGATCATCATCATCATAGTCTCAGTATTCTTTCCCTCATTCCCTCGCCTTTTTCTGGTTAAAATCATTCTTCAATCAATCCTACTATACTTGCCATCAAATCTACCCATATTAAAGAATAGGTCTACTGTGAGGCACAATTTCATTTCTGTAATAGGCCTACAATATGCCATAAAACTAGAAATAAATGAATATCTTTCTATAGAAGATATCAATAGCCAGTGTGGGGTTTTTTTTGTTGTTTTTTTTTTGTTTTTTTACGCTTAGATGCCATGGGATGCAGATGGTGGGTTTATACATATATATGCTTTGACCAGATTTATTTAGACTAAATCTTTTTTCCATTATTTAATACTTACCAGCTTGATGCAAACTCCACCCCCTCCCCTCACCACCGCTACCTCCACCTCCACCCCTAACCATCTTTCTCTTGAAATAGGCACCTACCCTTCCTGGAGTAGGCACATAGGGTACATGTTATAACTTATGCTTGGTTGCAATGCTACTTAATAGTACACATCATTTAAAACTTATTTTTTTTAAAGGAAATACACTATAGATGATGCCAGGGATTCAACATGGATGACACTGCAATGTGAGTTCTGGGTTAGTGACTGGAACATGATGACAGTGTTGGAGCCTACACCACAGACAAAAAAGCAACACATAAAGAGGTGCTGCTATGGCCACCCTTAGTGGGTCCTTGTATTGGGCAGACTCCCAGTGAAGTCAAAACTGAAATTTTGTTAGGTTACCATATACATTGCAGTGTCTTGAAAAAGTATTCACACCTCTTGAAATTGTCCACATTTTGTCATGTTACAGCCGTAAATGTATTTCATTGGGATTTTATGTGATAGACCAACACAAAGTGGCACATAATTGTGAAGTGGAAGACAATGATAAATGGTTTTTACATTTTTTTACAAATATCTGAAAAGTGTGGCGTGCATTTGTATTCATCCTCCTTTTACTCTGATACTCCTAACTAAAATCTTGTGGAACCAATTGCCTTCAGAAGTCACCTAATTAGTAAATAGAGTGTGTAATTTTATCTCAGTATAAATACATCTGTTCTGTGAAGCTCTCATAGGCTTGTTAGAGAACCTTAGTGAACAAACCGCATCATGAAGGCTAAGGAACATACCAGACAGGTCAGGAATAAAGTTGTGGAGAAGTTTAAAGCAGGGTTAGGTTATAAGAAAAAAATAAAAAAAAATAAAAACTATCCCAGGCTTTGAACATCTCGCGGAGCACTGTTCAATCCATCATCTGAAAATGGAAAGATTATGGCACAACTGAAAACCTACCGAGATATGACCGTCCACTTAAACTGACAGGCCAGGCAAGGAGAGTATTAATTTAGAGAAGCAGCCAAGAGGTCCATGGTAACTCTGGAGGAGCTGCAGAGATCCACAACTCAGGTGGGAGAATCTGTCCACAGGACAACTATTAGTCGTGCACTCCACAAATCTGGCCTTTATGGAGAAGTGGCAAGAAGAAAGCCATTGTTAAAAGAAAGCCATAAGAAATCCCGGTTGCAGTTTGCGAGAAGCCATGTGGAGGACACAGCAAACATGTGGAAGAAGGTGCTCTAGTCAGATGAGACCAAAATTGAACTTTTTGACCTAAAAGCAAAACCCTATGTGTGACGGAAAACTAATTCCGCGTGCACACGATCCGGATTTTGGTCAGAAAAAGATATGATGGCTTTTCCGACGGAATTCCGCTCAAGCTAGCCTTGCATACACATGGTCACACAAAAGTTTACTGAACTTTCGACCGCCAAGAACGTGGTGACGTACAACACTACAATGAGCCGAGAAAAATGAAGTTCAATGCTTCCGAGCATGCGCCGAATTGTTTCTGAGCATGCGTAGGAATTTTGTGCTTCGGAACTGTTATAGGCGATTGCATTTTCGGATAGGAACTTTTTCTGACTGAGAAATTGAGAACATGCTCTCAATCTTTTGCTAGCTGGAATTCAACCAGCAAAAGTCCGATGGAGCATACACACGGTCGCATTTTCCAACCAAACGCTCTCATCGGTCTTTTTCTGGATGAATTTCTGATCGTGTGTATGCGGCATAACACTGCACATCACCCTGAACACACCATCCCCACCGTTAAACATGGTGGCAGCATCATGTTGTGGGGATGCTTTTCTTCAGCAGGGACAAGGAAGCTGGTCAGAGTTGATGGGAAGATGGATGGAGCCAAATACAGGGCAATCTTAGAAGGAAACATGTTAGAGTCTGCAAAAGACTTGAGACTGGGGCAGAGGTTCACCTTCCAGCAGGACAACGACCCTAAACATACAGCCAGAGCTACAATGGAATGGTTTAGATCAAAGCATATTCATGTGTTAGAATGGCCCAGTCAAAGTCCAGACCTAAATCCAATAGAGAATCTGTGGCAAGACTTGAATATTGCTTTTTACAGATGCTCTCCATTTAATCTGACAGAGCTTGAGCTATTTTGTAAAGAAGAATGGGCAAAAATGTCTCTTTAGATATGCAAAGCTGGAAGAGACCTACCCAAAAGGACTTGCAGCTATAATTACAGCGAAAGGTGGTTCTACAAGGTATTGACTGAATACAAATGCACAGCGCACTTTTCAGATATTTATTTGTTAAACAAAAAAAAAATGGTTTTATCATTTTTCCTTCCACTCCACAATTATATGCCACTTTGTGTTGGTCTATCACATAAAATCCCAATAAAATACATTTACGTTTTTGGTTGTAACATGACAAAATGTGGAAAATTTCAAGGAGTATGAATACTTTTTTAAGGCACTGTATTTATTTGATTTGCAGCTCAAATGTTATCAATTTACATGGTTCCTGTGATGCACAGTATATAGGGCAAAATAGATTGTTTTGGAATTAATTCTGGTATGTAGAGGTCAATTGTATTCTCTAGGGAGCTGCTCTGCTATTCACAGAAAACTTTTGTTTTCTGTGTATAAATACAAAGCTTCCTCCAACTGGCAGAGGAAGAGATTGCAACATCATCCACCCACATCTCCGCTTCAGCCAATCAGAAAAAGCTTTGTATCCATTCTTTTAATACAAAGCTTCCTGTAAATGGCTGAGCAGCACTCAGCTTGACTCTGTTATTAAGAGAGTAGGATGGGAAGCTCCTTTTGCACTGTTGGGAAAACAACTGTATGTAGCTGAGGCTGTATACAGTTCATACAGTGCGCACAGTAAGCACCCCTGTTTCTGCAGTAAATATTTACAGCTCGTTTGGCTGTACTTCTCCTGTGGATCACAGGATTGCAGTTTGTTCTGCACTCCTGTGACCCGTTTTCAGCTGACAGTGGGCTGAAGGGACAGATGTAGCATCCAGTATAATTCTTCAAAAAAAAATCCATACTTCTTTTTTAAGTAAAATCTCAGTTTTTGAGTCAAGAGGACAATAGGGAGGGATGATGAGGGCAATTGACCCTTATTTGTGTTGTGTAATATATAGTATGCTGAAAGTTAGATTTTTTTTTTTTTACCTTCAGCAGCTCTGGTTCTTGGGTTCTAGCCCCAGCAGAGTTTACTTTGAAGACTCTTCTGATAACAGCACTGGTGCTCACAGCCACAGTGGTGGCTTCAGGTCACTTGATGTTAAAGCGGGGTTCCACCCAAATTTTGAACAATATCTGTATGTATTCTCTTCCTTGCCTAGATGCTGACATGCCGTTTAAAAAAATTTAAATCGCCGTAATTACCTTTTTATTTTTCTATTCTTCTTTACACTTCCTGGTTCTCCTCCCGTGGGAGTAGGCGTGTTTCTAGTCTCTCCCAGACTCCGCACAGTCTCCTGGGAGCTAGTCTCAGGCTTCCCAGGATGTCTCTGAGCATGTGCGGGAACGAGCAGTGAATGCTGGGAGCACAGCATTCACCACATCCAGGAAATAAATGCTTGTGGGCTTCAAGTGCCCACAATGAAGATGGAAACCGCCTGCAGTGAATAATATAAGTTATTCTTTCCGACGAAATCTGACACAGGCGGACATATTACACACAATATGTGAGTATGTAATGCTGAGAATAAAAGTTTGTGAATGAACTCAAAAAAAAAAAAAGACGATAGATAGGTGGACCCCCGCTTTAAGGCCTCATTGGACTTTTTTGCAGCTGCCTGTAGGGGCATCGTTTTTTTTTTTTGTTTTTTTGTTTTTTTTTTTTTTTTGTTTTTTTTTTTAATTTTGTTTTTTTTTCCCCTATGTGTCCATGCATGCATAGGTTTATAGCAGCATTTAGTGGCGGGGCTTTTAGAGGCAGGAAAAAACCCCACTGTCAGTGCGTCCAGGAGCAGCAGAGTTTGGGCAGAAAAAAAGCTTGACGCTGCTAAACATGTTTAAACACTAGGCGTGTTTTAGCATTTGAGCATTAATTCATTTCAGTGGCCAGAATAAGATATTATTCTGGCCAATAAATTAATTGACGCCCAGGCTCTTGACGCCTGTAAACGCGCCTAAAAGCTTTTACAATCATCAGGCTTTTTTTCTGCTAAAACGCTGCTGCCAGGAGGAAAGGCTTCTAGGAGAGTTTGCAAATTGTCCTGTGTGCTTGAGGCTTAAAAGGGAAAACGGTGGAACTGCTTTTTACAGGTGATAGGTGAACAAAAAAAAAGTCAGCACAAACCGGGCTGCTCTTCCTAGCTTGTAATACTTTTCCCTGAAGTTAACTAATCAAGTTCTAAACACAGATTGAGAGGTTTTATGTATTTTATTCCTAGAGATGCTGACTGCTACCCTGTCCATGATAGTTTTCTTTCCATAGCCTGCCATGCCTCTGCAGTTTATTTTGTTCCATGTGAATCCGTTATGATGTATGGTTGCTTGTACTTTGGTGGTTGACAGGTGTGGAGAGCTCCGTTAAATCAGGACCTTTCATCCTAAACATGTGTGTCTCATTATGATGGTAACCCTTGGAAATGTCTTTTGTTTTTGTATGTTGCCTAGACAGCTCCTTTAAGTGAGGCAGTTTGTGAGACCTATGTCACTCTAGTGAAATTAAAAATTGGCATGCTTAACCATTGTAATTACTGTAGCACTTCTTATTACTTGAAATTAACATCTATAAAATGTGGCATGGTATAAGACTGTAATAATGAATATTGCATATGTTTAATGTGGATTATTTTTGTAGGATACAAAATTATGGATTATAATGGAATACCTCGGAGGAGGATCTGCTTTGGATCTGGTGTGTATAAATGTTATTTTTTTAATCCTAAGTGTGACATGTTTAATATATCTCTCATAACAATCTTTCTGAATTCACAATTCTTCTCAAAGGTATTCTTTTCATCCTCTCAAACTGCATGTTTCTGATGATTGTAGCTGATTATTTAAGTTCACTAATCGGATGACATCTAAAGAAAACAAATGTACTGCAGACCTATACTGTAAATAGGTTTGCAGAGGCAATTAATCATTGTCTACTTGTTCAAGTAGACTTTTAGATGGACAGCTTTCTTAAAGCTGATGGTGGCTGTTCTGCTTTCTTGGCTCAAGCTTGGTTGTGATTTTACTGTCTGCCATTAATGGAATTAAGGGCTACCATGATCGTGGTCTGTGGTATTTGTTACTAAATAAAGTGTTGGTATGTCTGAAAGGAAGAACAATATATGTTCAAGACCGTTTGGTTAGTTTGGAAGGACTGTTAATAACTGTGACCTTGTATACCACCCACACTTCTAAAACAATAAAAAGAGCTGTGATGGTGTTCTCTGATTTGACAAGGTGGAGACCGTGATATCACTACTCCTCCTTTTTTTTTTTTTTTTTTTTCCCCCACCTCAGCCAATCAGAAACCACCTTATAGTCAATGAAAAAAATACAAAGCTTTCTATGAATGGCAGCAGTGCCGAGCAAGCAACCCCCCCGTATGAAGTGGGACAACCACTCGCACAGCTGCAACCATCCAGGCAAGTTCTATCACCAGAGTAGCACCAACTACTACAGTAATTTCCCAGCTTTCCATTGGGTATGAAATATGCATATCCACATTGTGCCAAGCTGGCCCACTGTAAACGTGTAATACAAATAATTTGTGGAGCTCAGCTTAAAATACGGGTTGCACATCTGCTACAGAACATTATGGGGTTCCTAAAAGGAGGCAAAAGAGCATTAGCTGTTTTTTTTCATGTACTCAATTGGAATTCAGAAAAATCGAGCAGATGAGTTGGATAGAGTCACCTGCTGGCTGGATATGTAATTATCAATGGTCTATATGTAGTATTTAATATTTACCCATCTAAAATAAAGACAAAAATCAGAGGAAATGAAATAATAAACCACTTGTGTGTTGTGGTACCCAATGCTGACAAAATGGTGTGTTGTGTTGTGCAAAGCCCTTTTTTACTAAAAGCATTATTTGTTTCTGTCTCCATCTATCAATTTTTAAGCGACCGCCATCCATCCTGGTGCTCCCTGTGAATCCTTTTCTAGACCCTGTTCTACTTGTGTTGTCATGTTCAATTCTTTCTTCGGCCAAATGTTGCGGCCCCTGACATTAAATGCATTCTCACCTAAAATAAAATATAAATAAAAAAAATAAAAAAAAACATCATTTGTTTGAAAAAGAGAAGAAAAGTCAAGACTATCACTAATTTCCAGTATGTATAATCATTTCGTTTTTGATTAGATCCTCTAAAGACAATAGATGTCTTGATTTTTCATAGATACGATAGTAGTATTCAATCAAAACGCGAGTGAACAGTCACGTATTAGAAAGCCGGGACTGTCCACTAACACTAATGGTGGGATTCCAAAATATAAAATGTTGACAGACTTAACAACAGATAAATACTGTATACAGCTATGTTTACGCATTTTTTTTTTTTTTTTTTTTTTTTTATGGCTTTTTAGCCATTTTTTAGCTTTATGGCTATTGTAAATGCATAAGGCTTCATTTAGACATGCGGTTGAGCTGATGGATGGATGGGGGTGGTTACATGCAGCTGGCGAAGCCGAAAAGTTTACCCAACATGTAGCAAGCCTGCCAAATGTTGCATATTCAAGTAAATGGGGAAGTGCCACAAACACCCCGTGGCGTATTTGTTGGCAAAAATTAGGTTAAAACGGCAGTGAGGAGGTGTCACATCGCTTCCACACTGCCTGTCGGTAGCCTTTGAAGCGCCATCCAAACGCAGAGCGGGCTTCAGAGGAACGGGAGATTTAGACTTGTATCTAAATCTATCCATAATGTAATGAGACAGTATTTTGGTTTGCGCTCATGATATTCCGTGCTGAGCACACTTTTTTTTATTTTTATTTCCACCTCTTTATTGATTGTTGTCTATTGTTCTATGTCAGCTCGAGCCTGGTCAGCTAGACGAAACACAGATTGCTACAATATTAAGGGAAATACTAAAAGGACTTGATTATTTACATTCAGAAAAGAAGATCCACAGAGACATCAAAGGTAAAAGCGTAGCATTGGCATGAGCAATAGGTAGTTTTATGAGATAAGTGATTGTGTTAACTATATGGTGTTTATTTCTCAGCTGCCAACGTGTTATTATCGGAAAATGGTGACGTTAAGCTGGCTGACTTTGGTGTCGCTGGGCAGCTTACAGATACACAGATCAAGAGAAATACTTTTGTGGGCACCCCTTTCTGGATGGCACCGGAGGTAATAAAGCAATCAGCATACGACTTTAAGGTAAGGAACAGGGTTTTTTCGTTTTCTTTTTTCTTGGGCCTAAAGTTAATTAAAGCACACGTAATTCAGTGAATAATGAATCACTGTCTGTACACAATTAGCTTGTGTTCCATTTAAGGGCTGATATGCTTGTGTTCTGTGATGAAGACTTCATGAATACTGATGATGGGCAAACCTGTAGAACGACTTCTGAAATGTGTACACCACTGCCTATTGTGTCTGTCAAAGGCAGTCAGCACATATTCTACCCAACTCCAACACACAATTCTTTCAGAGTTTGCAATCTAGGTCTTTAACCATGTCATGGCAGATTGTGACCTTAACAACTCAAAAATATATTTTTTACATTTGGCCGCATTCAAGTGTGTGGTCAAAAATATCTGGCTTGTTCAGATATTCAGATAAGTTCAGTATAGGCAAAACTTTTATTTATTTATTTTTTTTATCTTACATTTTGAATAGAGCAAGTGAATGTTATAACCACTGTCAATTTTTTTTTCACCATCTATGTCCCATTGCAGAGATTTCCTTTTAGTTCTTGTCCCATAGCCAAACAAGAAGAGAGGAAATCCCTGCAAATTAAGGGAATTTCTTGGAGACCCCCACATCACCAAAACTAGTGTCTCTACTGGAAGATTTTCTCAATATTACTTTTTTCTGGGAACAACCCAAAATGTGGGGATTTCTTTACTTTCAATGGTAATAGTAAACAGGACGAATAGAGAGGGTGAATCTCCTTAACGGGGCACAGATGGCAATAAAAAATGACATCTAATCCCTGTCTACTCTATCCAAAATATTTAAAAAATGCCTTTTTAGTTCTACCTTAAGCTATAAGCTTAATGAAAACTAGCTTTGCTATTCTATCCTACTCACATAATTTTGTATTTCTGTATAGTAGCAGTGTCACCACATTGGCCATCCTAGTGCTTTCCTTCTGATACTGATTGGAGTCTGAACTCATTTTATTGAGATGAAAACCTTTAAACTTCATGCACACTGGGTGTTTAGTCCTTGGCCTTCAATTCCAGCTGTTTTGTGTAGGTAGAACCACAGGGGTGCACTATCCAGCCCCACTGCCAAAGTTTAGGAGAGGTTGAAAAAAATGCAATGGCTGGACCCTGTACTGAGTGTTTCTAATGTGCAGGGCTGTATAAGTCTAGAGGCACTGAATTCAGTTCCATCTCTGAGCTAATCTATATCTTCACCACAAATCTATGAGACATCTTTCGAGTGATACTTTTTGATTTGTGAGAGCGCAGGAGGCATGACTTCAGCTTGAATTATAAGCCAGAGCTTTTGGGCTGCTAAGGTGCACAGTATAGGTATCTTTGTGTAGTAAAAGTATTAGCAGGCACCATACATTAATTTTATTTAAAGCCAAACTTTTAGTTTAGTATTAGAGTGGCAAGAGGATAGAAACCTTTTGGTTTTTGATAGTGGTCTGTGCCCCTGCTAGGGAGATTAATCTGTTTGTTTGTCCTGGTGACCATTGTCTTTGAGACTGAAAGGGAAATGCTACATTTGTAGCTGTCACTGAAAGAGGAATAGAGGTGAAATCTTCCGAGGGTGACATTTGTTATAACAATTATCTAAAGCTGTCTATACACTAGCAGAATTCGAAAATGTCCTTTTTAAGAAGATTTGTTCAATCTTCTAATCGTTGGTGGAGTTTTCGACAGCAGTGATGATACATTTTGAAGGATCGAACAAATGAATTTCTAAAAGTGAGTGTTTTCATTCAGGAAAGTTAATTCACTCCAAAAGCAAATGTCTATTGAAGTACTTTTGCATGACATATGTCATGTCATTTAGCCCAGCTATTTTTAACCAGGGTGCCTTGAGGTTTCTTCAGGGGTGCCTTGGCTAAATACCTAAAAATTGTTCAAATATTGTATACAAGGCAGCAGGTGGATGAAACCTGCCTTTTATTTACACAAAGCCACGGGTTTTCATTCTATACCATTACAACCTTCTAGCTGCCAACCTCCTAACGACCAATGACCTCATCAGTTGATAAGGAAGATATCAATTGCCTGCATATCATCCTTGTTTGACCCTCCCTTGCCTCTCTCCCATCATCTTTGAGGTCACATTAGCTAAGTGATGGAGAAAAACTGGGGGAGAAGAGAAACATTGGAATACTAGTTTGCAAAACTGTAATTGCTTTGGAAGAATAAATTGCCTTTAATGTTGTAAAGAGAACATGCACCAAATGCATTGGAAGATGCCCCCCTTGGACTTTGATGGCAGAAGTAAAGTATAAGGAATCAAAATGGATAAAAGAAGGGCACAAAAGTACCAACTTTATTGAATACAAAAAAAGTAGAAAATATATAAATATTCTATCACATATAGACACAGTGGTTTAAAATGTATTGCAATAATGCATCAATGAATAAACATGAACAAGAAATAATTAGTACATATTAACCCAAACTGAAAGTCAAAAGATCACTGGCCCGACCGGGAAGGGGTTGGCCAACTGGATTCTTTAGACATAAAAACCTGACATGTTTCGGAAATTATATGTGCAATGGTGTGCATATTCCTTCTTCAGGGGTAGTTATAGAGTGGGTAATTATGTTCTTGTCTGCAACATAAATATAGGTATATGGTAATGTTTAGAAAGGTAAAGACAAAAATTGCGCTTACACTAATTAATATAAGCTGCGACTAAAAAAAGTAGTAAACCATGAATAATATATAAATCAATAAGTCGCGCTACAAACTAAAAATGACAACTGGCAAATGCCTAACAAGCCTCATAGAAATATGGGGATAAATAATAATCACTATATAGATGAATATTATAGATGAATATTATAGGAGTGCTGAGCAGTATAAATACACACTTTAAGGTTAAACCAAACTAAATGTTATTAGTTAGGTGGGACACAGATAACAATGACTATGTCCAAAAAAACAATATTGCAAGACCCAATCAATGACAGGTGAGTATCTCCAGTAACTTGTAGGAAAAATAGTGTGACAAATCTGTGAGAAAAAAAAAAAAAAACTATAGCGTGATAAATAAGGGAAAATGGTATAAAATAATAGTAACAATAATCCCAAAAAAAGTCCGTGGCTCAACACAAACAATAATAATAATAAAAGTCCATCCGTGTGAAATTAAATTACATAAAAATGACTTGTCTCCAAGTGCTCTGTGGATATTATAACAGAATCTTGCTGTAGTGAAAAAATAGAGTGCGTAGACAGACCTCCACCTCTTGAGAAAAATTTCTGCCTCTTACCAGATAAAAATGGTCTCTTAATTACAGGAGACCCAGGGAGCGGATGGCTGCAACCCCAGCCAGGGATCTTTAAAGCAGGCACTCAGCGTCCAGGGACTCTCTCCCACCAGCCTCCGCAAATAGGGAAATGTCACCATGCAAAAAACAAAGTGCTCCACATAGTATAAAACCAGCGTTTTAATGAATATAAAAATTAAAAGTTGCACTTACAGAAACATGGTAATTACAAGCATGTAGAAAAAAGCCAGCCGGCTCCAAAGTAACCCGTGTCTTCCGGGTGTGTGTATCGCGGTGTCGTCGGGACGTAGCTCCTCCTCCCTACGTCGTTTCGTCACAACAGGACGTCCTGTTGTGACGAAACGACGTAGGGAGGAGGAGCTACGTCCCGACGACACCGCGATACACACACCCGGAAGACACGGGTTACTTTGGAGCCGGCCGGCTTTTTTCTACATGCTTGTAATTACCATGTTTCTGTAAGTGCAACTTTTAATTTTTATATTCATTAAAACGCTGGTTTTATACTATGTGGAGCACTTTGTTTTTTGCATGGTGACATTTCCCTATTTGCGGAGGCTGGTGGGAGAGAGTCCCTGGACGCTGAGTGCCTGCTTTAAAGATCCCTGGCTGGGGTTGCAGCCATCCGCTCCCTGGGTCTCCTGTAATTAAGAGACCATTTTTATCTGGTAAGAGGCAGAAATTTTTCTCAAGAGGTGGAGGTCTGTCTACGCACTCTAT